>NC_091741.1:24337828-24639495 GCF_043380555.1 Nothobranchius furzeri | reverse complement strand
TTGACACCAGATCCGGTGACCTTTGGGACATGGTTTGACCCCCTTAGGAAAGTGCTATCATCATGAAACTTTCAGATCACTTACAACTCAATAGATTCTACCTTCCTGTAACGTTTCAGCCTGATTGGACCTTGTTTTCACACAAATGAACCCAGAATGATGTGAAATTGTGCTTCGTGCAACATAATTCTGGGTGCCATTTACAAACCTTAAGTGCTAATGACTCAATTCCTTTTTGTGGTTGTAGGGGCTGTTGATTGGAGTACACTAAAACAAACCTGATCTCTCTAGGACATTCAGAAGCCAAGTTATAAGCCCACAAATGTGTAACTGAACTACTTCTTTAAATTGACACCAGATCCGGTGACCTTTGGGACATGGTTTGACCCCCTTAGGAAAGTGCTATCATCATGAAACTTTCAGATCACTTACAACTCAATAGATTATACCTTCCTGTAACGTTTCAGCCTGATTGGACCTTGTTTTCACACAAATGGACCCAGAATGATGTGAAATTGTGCTTCGTGCAACATAATTCTGGGTGCCATTTACAAACCATAAGTGCTAATGACTCCATTCCTTTTTGTGGTTGTAGGGGCTGTTGATTGGAGTACACTAAAACAAACCTGATCTCTCTAGGAAATTCAGAAGCCAAGTTATAAGCCCACAAATGTGTAACTGGACTAATTCTTTAAATTGACACCAGATCCGGTGACCTTTGGGACATGGTTTGACCCACTTAGGAAAGAGCTATCATCATGAAACGTTCAGATCACTTACAACTCAATAGATTCTACCTTCCTGTAGCTTTTCATCCTGATTGGACCTTGTTTTCACACAAATGGACCCAGAATGATGTGAAATTGTGCTTCGTGCAACATCATTCTGGGTGCCATTTACAAACCATAAGTGCTAATGACTCCATTCCTTTTTGTGGTTGTAGGGGCTGTTGATTGGAGTACATTAAAACAAACCTGATCTCTCTAGGACATTCAGAAGCCAAGTTATAAGCCCACAAATGTGTAACTGGACTACTTCTTTAAAGTGACACCAGATCCGGTGACCTTTGGGACATGGTTTGACCCCCTTAGGAAAGTGCTATCATCATGAAACGTTCAGATCACTTACAACTCAATAGATTCTACCTTCCTGTAACGTTTCAGCCTGATTGGACTTTGTTTTCACACAAATGAACCCAGAATGATGTGAAATTGTGCTTCGTGCAACATAATTCTGGGTGCCATTTACAAACCATAAGTGCTAATGACTCCATTCCTTTTTGTGGTTGTAGGGGCTGTTGATTGGAGTACACTAAAACAAACCTAACCTCTCTAGGACATTCAGAAGCCAAGTTATAAGCCCACAAAGGTGTAACTGGACTACTTCTTTAAATTGACACCAGATCCGGTGACCTTTGGGACATGGTTTGACCCCCTATAGGAATGTGCGATCATCTTGAAACGTTCAGATCACTTACAACTCAATAAATTCTACCTTCTTGTAGCGTTTCAGCCTGATTGGACCTTGTTTTCACACAAATGGACCCAGAATGATGTGAAATTGTGCTTCGTGCAACATAATTCTGGGTGCCATTTACAAACCTTAAGTGCTAATGACTCCATTCCTTTTTGAGGTTGTAGGGGCTGTTGATTGGAGTACACTAAAACAAACCTGATCTCTCTAGGACATTCAGAAGCCAAGTTATAAGCCCTCAAAGGTGTAACTGGACCACTTCTTTAAAGTGACACCAGGCCCGGTGACCTTTGGGACATGGTTTGACCCCCTTAGGAAAGTGCTATCATCATGAAACGTTCAGATCACTTACAACTCAATAGATTCTACCTTCCTGTAACGTTTCAGCCTGATTGGACCTTGTTTTCACACAAATGAACCCAGAATGATGTGAAATTGTGCTTAGTGCAGCATAATTCTGGGTGCCATTTAAAAACAATAAGTGCTAATGACTCCATTCCTTTTTGAGGTTGTAGGGGATGTTGATTGGAGTACACTAAAACAAACCTGATCTATCTAGGACATTCAGAAGCCAAGTTATAAGCCCACAAATGTGTAACTGAACTACTTCTTTAAATTGACACCAGATCCGGTGACCTTTGGGACATGGTTTGACCCCCTTAGGAAAGTGCTATCATCATGAAACTTTCAGATCACTTACAACTCAATAGATTCTACCTTCCTGTAACGTTTCAGCCTGATTGGACCTTGTTTTCACACAAATGAACCCAGAATGATGTGAAATTGTGCTTCGTGCAACATAATTCTGGGTGCCATTTACAAACCTTAAGTGCTAATGACTCAATTCCTTTTTGTGGTTGTAGGGGCTGTTGATTGGAGTACACTAAAACAAACCTGATCTCTCTAGGACATTCAGAAGCCAAGTTATAAGCCCACAAATGTGTAACTGAACTACTTCTTTAAATTGACACCAGATCCGGTGACCTTTGGGACATGGTTTGACCCCCTTAGGAAAGTGCTATCATCATGAAACTTTCAGATCACTTACAACTCAATAGATTATACCTTCCTGTAACGTTTCAGCCTGATTGGACCTTGTTTTCACACAAATGGACCCAGAATGATGTGAAATTGTGCTTCGTGCAACATAATTCTGGGTGCCATTTACAAACCATAAGTGCTAATGACTCCATTCCTTTTTGTGGTTGTAGGGGCTGTTGATTGGAGTACACTAAAACAAACCTGATCTCTCTAGGAAATTCAGAAGCCAAGTTATAAGCCCACAAATGTGTAACTGGACTAATTCTTTAAATTGACACCAGATCCGGTGACCTTTGGGACATGGTTTGACCCACTTAGGAAAGAGCTATCATCATGAAACGTTCAGATCACTTACAACTCAATAGATTCTACCTTCCTGTAGCTTTTCATCCTGATTGGACCTTGTTTTCACACAAATGGACCCAGAATGATGTGAAATTGTGCTTCGTGCAACATCATTCTGGGTGCCATTTACAAACCATAAGTGCTAATGACTCCATTCCTTTTTGTGGTTGTAGGGGCTGTTGATTGGAGTACATTAAAACAAACCTGATCTCTCTAGGACATTCAGAAGCCAAGTTATAAGCCCACAAATGTGTAACTGGACTACTTCTTTAAAGTGACACCAGATCCGGTGACCTTTGGGACATGGTTTGACCCCCTTAGGAAAGTGCTATCATCATGAAACGTTCAGATCACTTACAACTCAATAGATTCTACCTTCCTGTAACGTTTCAGCCTGATTGGACTTTGTTTTCACACAAATGAACCCAGAATGATGTGAAATTGTGCTTCGTGCAACATAATTCTGGGTGCCATTTACAAACCATAAGTGCTAATGACTCCATTCCTTTTTGTGGTTGTAGGGGCTGTTGATTGGAGTACACTAAAACAAACCTAACCTCTCTAGGACATTCAGAAGCCAAGTTATAAGCCCACAAAGGTGTAACTGGACTACTTCTTTAAATTGACACCAGATCCGGTGACCTTTGGGACATGGTTTGACCCCCTATAGGAATGTGCGATCATCTTGAAACGTTCAGATCACTTACAACTCAATAGATTCTACCTTCCTGTAACGTTTCAGCCTGATTGGACCTTGTTTTCACACAAATGAACCCAGAATGATGTGAAATTGTGCTTAGTGCAGCATAATTCTGGGTGCCATTTAAAAACAATAAGTGCTAATGACTCCATTCCTTTTTGAGGTTGTAGGGGATGTTGATTGGAGTACACTAAAACAAACCTGATCTATCTAGGACATTCAGAAGCCAAGTTATAAGCCCACAAATGTGTAGCTGGACTACTTCTTTAAATTGACACCAGATTCGGTGACCTTTGGGACATGGTTTGACCCCCTTAGGAAAGTGCTATCATCATGAAACGTTTAGATCACTTACAACTCAATAGATTCTACCTTCCTGTAACGTCTCAGCCTGATTGGACCTTGTTTTCACACAAATGAACCCAGAATGATGTGAAAGTGTGCTTCGAGCAACATAATTCTGGGTGCCATTTAAAAACCATAAGTGCTAATGACTCCATTCCTTTTTGAGGTTGTAGGGGCTGTTGATTGGAGTACACTAAAACAAACCTGATCTCTCTAGGACATTCAGAAGCCAAGTTATATGCCCTCAAACGTGTAAATGGACTACTTCTTTAAAGTGACACCCGGCCCGGTGACCTTTGGGACATGGTTTGACCCCCTATAGGAATGTGCGATCATCATGAAACGTTCAGATCACTTACAACTCAATAGATTCTACCTTCTTGTAACGTTTAAGCCTGATTGGACCTTGTTTTCACACAAATGAACCCAGAATGATGTGAAATTGTGCTTCGTGCAACATAATTCTGGGTGCCATTTACAAACCATAAGTGCTAATGACTCCATTCCTTTTTGTGGTTGTAGGGGCTGCTGATTGGAGTATACTAAAACAAGCCTGATCTCTCTAGGACATTCAGAAGCCAAGTTATAAGCCCTCAAATGTGTAACTGGACTACTTCTTTAAATTGACACCAGATCCGGTGACCTTTGGGACATGGTTTGGCCCCCTATAGGAATGTGTGATCATCTTGAAACGTTCAGATCACTTACAACTCAATAGATTCTACCTTCCTGTAACGTTTCAGCCTGATTGGACCTTGTTTTCACACAAATGGACCCAGAATGATGTGAAATTGTGCTTCGTGCAACATAATTCTGGGTGCCATTTACAAACCATAAGTGCTAATGACTCCATTCCTTTTTGTGGTTGTAGGGGCTGTTGATTGGAGTACACTAAAACAAACCTGATCTCTCTAGGACATTCAGAAGCCAAGTTATAATCCCACAAATGTGTAACTGGACTACTTCTTTAAATTGACACCAGATCCGGTGACCTTTGGGACATGGTTTGACCCCCTTTGGAAAGAGCTATCATCATGAAACGTTCAGATCACTTACAACTCAAATGATTCTACCTTCCTGTAGCGTTTCATCCTGATTGGACCTTGTTTTCACACAAATGGACCCAGAATGATGTGAAATTGTGCTTCGTGCAACATCATTCTGGGTGCCATTTACAAACAATAAGTGCTAATGACTCCATTCCTTTTTGTGGTTGTAGGGGCTGTTGATTGGAGTACATTAAAACAAACCTGATCTCTCTAGGACATTCAGAAGCCAAGTTATAAGCCCACAAATGTGTAACTGGACTACTTCTTTAAAGTGACACCAGATCCGGTGACCTTTAGGACATGGTTTGACCCCCTTAGGAAAGTGCTATCATCATGAAACGTTCAGATCACTTACAACTCAATAGATTCTACCTTCCTGTAACGTTTCAGCCTGATTGGACTTTGTTTTCACACAAATGAACCCAGAATGATGTGAAATTGTGCTTCGTGCAACATAATTCTGGGTGCCATTTACAAACCATAAGTGCTAATGACTCCATTCCTTTTTGTGGTTGTAAGCGCTGTTGATTGGAGTACACTAAAACAAACCTAACCTCTCTAGGACATTCAGAAGCCAAGTTATAAGCCCACAAAGGTGTAACTGGACTACTTCTTTAAATTGACACCAGATCCGGTGACCTTTGGGACATGGTTTGACCCCCTATAGGAATGTGCGATCATCTTGAAACGTTCAGATCACTTACAACTCAATAAATTCTACCTTCTTGTAGCGTTTCAGCCTGATTGGACCTTGTTTTCACACAAATGGACCCAGAATGATGTGAAATTGTGCTTCGTGCAACATAATTCTGGGTGCCATTTACAAACCTTAAGTGCTAATGACTCCATTCCTTTTTGAGATTGTAGGGGCTGTTGATTGGAGTACACTAAAACAAACCTGATCTCTCTAGGACATTCAGAAGCCAAGTTATAAGCCCTCAAAGGTGTAACTGGACTACTTCTTTAAAGTGACACCAGGCCCGGTGACCTTTGGGACATGGTTTGACCCCCTTAGGAAAGTGCTATCATCATGAAACGTTCAGATCACTTACAACTCAATAGATTCTACCTTCCTGTAACGTTTCAGCCTGATTGGACCTTGTTTTCACACAAATGAACCCAGAATGATGTGAAATTGTGCTTCGTGCAACATAATTCTGGGTGCCATTTACAAACCATAAGTGCTAATGACTCCATTCCTTTTTGGGGTTGTAGGGGGTGTTGGTTGGAGTACATTAAAATAAACCTGATCTCTCTAGGACATTAAGAAGCCAAGTTATAAGCCCACAAATGTGTAACTGGACTACTTCTTTAAATTGACACCAGATCCGGTGACCTTTGGGACATGGTTTGACCCCCTTAGGAAAGTGCTATCATCATGAAACGTTCAGATCACTTACAACTCAATAGATTCTACCTTCCTGTAACGTTTCAGCCTGATTGGACCTTGTTTTCACACAAATGAACCCAGAATGATGTGAAATTGTGCTTAGTGCAGCATAATTCTGGGTGCCATTTAAAAACAATAAGTTCTAATGACTCCATTGCTTTTTGTGGTTGTAGGGGCTGTTGATTGGAGTACACTAAAACAAACCTAACCTCTCTAGGACATTCAGAAGCCAAGTTATAAGCCCACAAAGGTGTAACTGGACTACTTCTTTAAAGTGACACCAGGCCCGGTGACCTTTGGGACATGGTTTGACCCCCTATAGGAATGTGCGATCATCTTGAAACGTTCAGATCACTTACAACTCAATAGATTCTACCTTCCTGTAACGTTTCAGCCTGATTGGACCTTGTTTTCACACAAATGAACCCAGAATGATGTGAAATTGTGCTTCGTGCAACATAATTCTGGGTGCCATTTACAAACCTTAAGTGCTAATGACTCCATTCCTTTTTGTGGTTGTAGGGGCTGTTGATTGGAGAACACTAAAACAAACCTAACCTCTCTAGGACATTCAGAAGCCAAGTTATAAGCCCACAAAGGTGTAACTGGACTGCTTCTTTAAGGTGACACCAGGCCCGGTGACCTTTGGGAAATGGTTTGACCCCCTATAGGAATGTGCGATCATCTTGAAACGTTCAGATAACTTACAACTCAATAGATTCTACCTTCCTGTAACGTTTCAGCCTGATTGGACCTTGTTTTCACACAAATGAACCCAGAATGATGTGAAAGTGTGCTTCGTGCAATATAATTCTGGGTGCCATTTAAAAACCATAAGTGCTAATGACTCCATTCCTTTTTGTGGTTGTAGGGGCTGTTGATTGGAGTATACTAAAACAAACCTGATCTCTCTAGGACATTCAGAAGCCAAGTTATAAGCCCACAAAGGTGTAACTGGACTACATCTTTAAATTGACACCAGATCCGGTGACCTTTGGGACATGGTTTGACCCCCTTAGGAAAGTGCTATCATCATGAAACGTTCAGATCACTTACAACTCAATAGATTCTACCTTCCTGTAACGTTTCAGCCTGATTGGACCTTGTTTTCACACAAATGAACCCAGAATGATGTGAAATTGTGCTTTGTGCAACATAATTCTGGGTGCCATTTACAAACCATAAGTGCTAATGACTCCATTCCTTTTTGTGGTTGTAGGGGCTGTTGATTGGAGAACACTAAAACAAACCTAACCTCTCTAGGACATTCAGAAGCCAAGTTATAAGCCCACAAAGGTGTAACTGGACTGCTTCTTTAAAGTGACACCAGGCCCGGTGACCTTTGGGACATGGTTTGACCCCCTATAGGAATGTGCGATCATCTTGAAACGTTCAGATCACTTACAACTCAATAGATTCTACCTTCCTGTAACGTTTCAGCCTGATTGGACCTTGTTTTCACACAAATGAACCCAGAATGATGTGAAATTGTGCTTCGTGCAACATAATTCTGGGTGCCATTTAAAAACCATAAGTGCTAATGACTCCATTCCTTTTTGTGGTTGTAGGGGCTCTTGATTGGAGAACACTAAAACAAACCTAACCTCTCTAGGACATTCAGAAGCCAAGTTATAAGCCCACAAAGGTGTAACTGGACTGCTTCTTTAAGGTGACACCAGGCCCGGTGACCTTTGGGACATGGTTTGACCCCCTATAGGAATGTGCGATCATCTTGAAACGTTCAGATAACTTACAACTCAATAGATTCTACCTTCCTGTAACGTTTCAGCCTGATTGGACCTTGTTTTCACACAAATGAACCCAGAATGATGTGAAATTGTGCTACGTGCAACATAATTCTGGGTGCCATTTAAAAACCATAAATGCTAATGACTCCATTCCTTTTAGTGGTAATGGGGGCTGCTAATTGGAGTACTCTAAAACAAACCTTACCTCTCTAGGATATTCAGAAGCCAAGTTATAAGCCCACAAAGGTGTAACTGGACTACTTCTTTAAAGTGACACCAGGCCCGGTGACCTTTGGGACATGGTTTGACCCCCTATAGGAATGTTCGGTCATCATGAAACGTTCAGATCACTTACAACTCAATAGATTCTACCTTCCTGTAACGTTTCAGCCTGATTGGACCTTGTTTTCACACAAATGAACCCAGAATGTTGTGAAATTGTGCTTTGTGCAGCATAATTCTGGGTGCCATTTAAAAACAATAAGTGCTAATGACTCCATTCCTTTTTGAGGTTGTAGGGGATGTTGATTGGAGTACACTAAAACAAACCTGATCTATCTAGGACATTCAGAAGCCAAGTTATAAGCCCACAAATGTGTAGCTGGACTACTTCTTTAAATTGACACCAGATTCGGTGACCTTTGGGACATGGTTTGACCCCCTTAGGAAAGTGCTATCATCATGAAACATTCAGATCACTTACAACTCAATAGATTCTACCTTCCTGTAACGTCTCAGCCTGATTGGACCTTGTTTTCACACAAATGAACCCAGAATGATGTGAAATTGTGCTTCGTGCAACATAATTCTGGGTGCCATTTAAAAACCATAAGTGCTAATGACTCCATTCCTTTTTGAGGTTGTAGGGGCTGTTGATTGGAGTACACTAAAACAACCCTGATCTATCTAGGACATTCAGAAGCCAAGTTATATGCCCTCAAACGTGTAAATGGACTACTTCTTTAAAGTGACACCCGGCCCGGTGACCTTTGGGACATGGTTTGACCCCCTATAGGAATGTGCGATCATCATGAAACGTTCAGATCACTTACAACTCAATAGATTCTACCTTCTTGTAACGTTTAAGCCTGATTGGACCTTGTTTTCACACAAATGAACCCAGAATGATGTGAAATTGTGCTTCGTACAACATAATTCTGGGTGCCATTTACAAACCATAAGTGCTAATGACTCCATTCCTTTTTGTGGTTGTAGGGGCTGTTGATTGGAGTACACTAAAACAAACCTGATCTCTCTAGGACATTCAGAAGCCAAGTTATAAGCCCACAAATGTGTAACTGGACTACTTCTTTAAATTGACACCAGATCCGGTGACATTTGGGACATGGTTTGACCCCCTTAGGAAAGAGCTATCATCATGAAACGTTCAGATCACTTACAACTCAATAGATTCTACCTTCCTGTAGCGTTTCATCCTGATTGGACCTTGTTTTCACACAAATGGACCCAGAATGATGTGAAATTGTGCTTCGTGCAACATCATTCTGGGTGCCATTTACAAACAATAAGTGCTAATGACTCCATTCCTTTTTGTGGTTGTAGGGGCTGTTGATTGGAGTACATTAAAACAAACCTGATCTCTCTAGGACATTCAGAAGCCAAGTTATAAGCCCACAAATGTGTAACTGGACTACTTCTTTAAAGTGACACCAGATCCGGTGACCTTTAGGACATGGTTTGACCCCCTTAGGAAAGTGCTATCATCATGAAACGTTCAGATCACTTACAACTCAATAGATTCTACCTTCCTGTAACGTTTCAGCCTGATTGGACTTTGTTTTCACACAAATGAACCCAGAATGATGTGAAATTGTGCTTCGTGCAACATAATTCTGGTTGCCATTTACAAACCATAAGTGCTAATGACTCCATTCCTTTTTGTGGTTGTAAGCGCTGTTGATTGGAGTACACTAAAACAAACCTAACCTCTCTAGGACATTCAGAAGCCAAGTTATAAGCCCACAAAGGTGTAACTGGACTACTTCTTTAAATTGACACCAGATCCGGTGACCTTTGGGACATGGTTTGACCCCCTATAGGAATGTGCGATCATCTTGAAACGTTCAGATCACTTACAACTCAATAAATTCTACCTTCTTGTAGCGTTTCAGCCTGATTGGACCTTGTTTTCACACAAATGGACCCAGAATGATGTGAAATTGTGCTTCGTGCAACATTATTCTGGGTGCCATTTACAAACCTTAAGTGCTAATGACTCCATTCCTTTTTGAGATTGTAGGGGCTGTTGATTGGAGTACACTAAAACAAACCTGATCTCTCTAGGACATTAAGAAGCCAAGTTATAAGCCCACAAATGTGTAACTGGACTACTTCTTTAAATTGACACCAGATCCGGTGACCTTTGGGACATGGTTTGACCCCCTTAGGAAAGTGCTATCATCATGAAACGTTCAGATCACTTACAACTCAATAGATTCTACCTTCCTGTAACGTTTCAGCCTGATTGGACCTTGTTTTCACACAAGTGAACCCAGAATGATGTGAAATTGTGCTTCGTGCAACATAATTCTGGGTGCCATTTACAAACCATAAGTGCTAATGACTCCATTCCTTTTTGTGGTTGTAGGGGCTGTTGGTTGGAGTACATTAAAACAAACCTGATCTCTCTAGGACATTCAGAAGCCAAGTTATAAGCCCACAAATGTGTAACTGGACTACTTCTTTAAATTGACAACAGATCCGGTGACCTTTGGGACATGGTTTGACCCCCTTAGGAAAGTGCTATCATGTTGAAACGTTCAGATCGCTTACAACTCAATAGATTCTACTTTCCTGTAACGTTTCAGCCTGATTGGACCTTGTTTTCACACAAATGAACCCAGAATGATGTGAAATTGTGCTTTGTGCAACATAATTCTGGGTGCCATTTACAAACCATAAGTGCTAATGACTCCATTCCTTTTTGTGGTTGTAGGGGCTGTTGTTTGGAGAACACTAAAACAAACCTAACCTCTCTAGGACATTCAGAAGCCAAGTTATAAGCCCACAAAGGTGTAACTGGACTGCTTCTTTAAAGTGACACCAGGCCCGGTGACCTTTGGGACATGGTTTGACCCCCTATAGGAATGTGCGATCATCTTGAAACGTTCAGATCACTTACAACTCAATAGATTCTACCTTCCTGTAACGTTTCAGCCTGATTGGACCTTGTTTTCACACAAATGAACCCAGAATGATGTGAAATTGTGCTTCGTGCAACATAATTCTGGGTGCCATTTAAAAACCATAAGTGCTAATGACTCCATTCCTTTTTGTGGTTGTAGGGGCTCTTGATTGGAGAACACTAAAACAAACCTAACCTCTCTAGGACATTCAGAAGCCAAGTTATAAGCCCACAAAGGTGTAACTGGACTGCTTCTTAAAGTGACACCAGGCCCGGTGACCTTTGGGACATGGTTTGACCCCCTATAGGAATGTGCGATCATCTTGAAACGTTCAGATAACTTACAACTCAATAGATTCTACCTTCCTGTAACGTTTCAGCCTGATTGGACCTTGTTTTCACACAAATGAACCCAGAATGATGTGAAATTGTGCTACGTGCAACATAATTCTGGGTGCCATTTAAAAACCATAAATGCTAATGACTCCATTCCTTTTAGTGGTAATGGGGGCTGCTAATTGGAGTACTCTAAAACAAACCTTACCTCTCTAGGATATTCAGAAGCCAAGTTATAAGCCCACAAAGGTGTAACTGGACTACTTCTTTAAAGTGACACCAGGCCCGGTGACCTTTGGGACATGGTTTGACCCCCTATAGGAATGTTCGATCATCATGAAACGTTCAGATCACTTACAACTCAATAGATTCTACCTTCCTGTAACGTTTCAGCCTGATTGGACCTTGTTTTCACACAAATGAACCCAGAATGTTGTGAAATTGTGCTTTGTGCAGCATAATTCTGGGTGCCATTTAAAAACAATAAGTGCTAATGACTCCATTCCTTTTTGAGGTTGTAGGGGATGTTGATTGGAGTACACTAAAACAAACCTGATCTATCTAGGACATTCAGAAGCCAAGTTATAAGCCCACAAATGTGTAGCTGGACTACTTCTTTAAATTGACACCAGATTCGGTGACCTTTGGGACATGGTTTGACCCCCTTAGGAAAGTGCTATCATCATGAAACGTTCAGATCACTTACAACTCAATAGATTCTACCTTCCTGTAACGTCTCAGCCTGATTGGACCTTGTTTTCACACAAATGAACCCAGAATGATGTGAAATTGTGCTTCGTGCAACATAATTCTGGGTGCCATTTAAAAACCATAAGTGCTAATGACTCCATTCCTTTTTGAGGTTGTAGGGGCTGTTGATTGGAGTACACTAAAACAAACCTGATCTCTCTAGGACATTCAGAAGCCAAGTTATATGCCCTCAAACGTGTAAATGGACTACTTCTTTAAAGTGACACCCGGCCCGGTGACCTTTGGGACATGGTTTGACCCCCTATAGGAATGTGCGATCATCATGAAACGTTCAGATCACTTACAACTCAATAGATTCTACCTTCTTGTAACGTTTAAGCCTGATTGGACCTTGTTTTCACACAAATGAACCCAGAATGATGTGAAATTGTGCTTCGTGCAACATAATTCTGGGTGCCATTTACAAACCATAAGTGCTAATGACTCCATTCCTTTTTGTGGTTGTAGGGACTGCTGATTGGAGTATACTAAAACAAGCCTGATCTCTCTAGGACATTCAGAAGCCAAGTTATAAGCCCTCAAATGTGTAACTGGACTACTTCTTTAAATTGACACCAGATCCGGTGACCTTTGGGACATGGTTTGACCCCCTTAGGAAAGTGCTATCATCATGAAACGCTCAGATCACTTACAACTCAATAGATTCTACCTTCCTGTAACGTTTCAGCCTGATTGGACCTTGTTTTCACACAAATGAACCCAGAATGATGTGAAATTGTGCTTCGTGCAACATAATTCTGGGTGCCATTTACAAACCATAAGTGCTAATGACTCCATTCCTTTTTGTGGTTGTAGGGGCTGTTGATTGGAGAACACTAAAACAAACCTAACCTCTCTAGGACATTCAGAAGCCAAGTTATAAGCCCACAAAGGTGTAACTGGACTACTTCTTTAAAGTGACACCAGGCCCGGTGACCTTTGGGACATGGTTTGACCCCCTATAGGAATGTGTGATCATCTTGAAACGTTCAGATCACTTACAACTCAATAGATTCTACCTTCCTGTAACGTTTCAGCCTGATTGGACCTTGTTTTCATACAAATGGACCCAGAATGATGTGAAATTGTGCTTCGTGCAACATAATTCTGGGTGCCATTTACAAACCATAAGTGCTAATGACTCCATTCCTTTTTGTGGTTGTAGGGGCTGTTGATTGGAGTACACTAAAACAAACCTGATCTCTCTAGGACATTCAGAAGCCAAGTTATAAGCCCACAAATGTGTAACTGGACTACTTCTTTAAATTGACACCAGATCCGGTGACCTTTGGGACATGGTTTGACCCCCTTAGGAAAGAGCTATCATCATGAAACGTTCAGATCACTTACAACTCAATAGATTCTACCTTCCTGTAGCGTTTCATCCTGATTGGACCTTGTTTTCACACAAATGGACCCAGAATGATGTGAAATTGTGCTTCGTGCAACATCATTCTGGGTGCCATTTACAAACAATAAGTGCTAATGACTCCATTCCTTTTTGTGGTTGTAGGGGCTGTTGATTGGAGTACATTAAAACAAACCTGATCTCTCTAGGACATTCAGAAGCCAAGTTATAAGCCCACAAATGTGTAACTGGACTACTTCTTTAAAGTGACACCAGATCCGGTGACCTTTAGGACATGGTTTGACCCCCTTAGGAAAGTGCTATCATCATGAAACGTTCAGATCACTTACAACTCAATAGATTCTACCTTCCTGTAACGTTTCAGCCTGATTGGACTTTGTTTTCACACAAATGAACCCAGAATGATGTGAAATTGTGCTTCGTGCAACATAATTCTGGGTGCCATTTACAAACCATAAGTGCTAATGACTCCATTCCTTTTTGTGGTTGTAAGCGCTGTTGATTGGAGTACACTAAAACAAACCTAACCTCTCTAGGACATTCAGAAGCCAAGTTATAAGCCCACAAAGGTGTAACTGGACTACTTCTTTAAATTGACACCAGATCCGGTGACCTTTGGGACATGGTTTGACCCCCTATAGGAATGTGCGATCATCTTGAAACGTTCAGATCACTTACAACTCAATAAATTCTACCTTCTTGTAGCGTTTCAGCCTGATTGGACCTTGTTTTCACACAAATGGACCCAGAATGATGTGAAATTGTGCTTCGTGCAACATTATTCTGGGTGCCATTTACAAACCTTAAGTGCTAATGACTCCATTCCTTTTTGAGATTGTAGGGGCTGTTGATTGGAGTACACTAAAACAAACCTGATCTCTCTAGGACATTCAGAAGCCAAGTTAAAAGCCCTCAAAGGTGTAACTGGACTACTTCTTTAAAGTGACACCAGGCCCGGTGACCTTTGGGACATGGTTTGACCCCCTTAGGAAAGTGCTATCATCATGAAACGTTCAGATCACTTACAACTCAATAGATTCTACCTTCCTGTAACGTTTCAGCCTGATTGGACCTTGTTTTCACACAAATGAACCCAGAATGATGTGAAATTGTGCTTCGTGCAACATAATTCTGGGTGCCATTTACAAACCATAAGTGCTAATGACTCCATTCCTTTTTGGGGTTGTAGGGGGTGTTGGTTGGAGTACATTAAAATAAACCTGATCTCTCTAGGACATTAAGAAGCCAAGTTATAAGCCCACAAATGTGTAACTGGACTACTTCTTTAAATTGACACCAGATCCGGTGACCTTTGGGACATGGTTTGACCCCCTTAGGAAAGTGCTATCATCATGAAACGTTCAGATCACTTACAACTCAATAGATTCTACCTTCCTGTAACGTTTCAGCCTGATTGGACCTTGTTTTCACACAAATGAACCCAGAATGATGTGAAATTGTGCTTAGTGCAGCATAATTCTGGGTGCCATTTAAAAACAATAAGTTCTAATGACTCCATTGCTTTTTGTGGTTGTAGGGGCTGTTGATTGGAGAACACTAAAACAAACCTAACCTCTCTCGGACATTCAGAAGCCAAGTTATAAGCCCACAAAGGTGTAACTGGACTGCTTCTTTAAGGTGACACCAGGCCCGGTGACCTTTGGGACATGGTTTGACCCCCTATAGGAATGTGCGATCATCTTGAAACGTTCAGATAACTTACAACTCAATAGATTCTACCTTCCTGTAACGTTTCAGCCTGATTGGACCTTGTTTTCACACAAATGAACCCAGAATGATGTGAAATTGTGCTTCGTGCAATATAATTCTGGGTGCCATTTAAAAACCATAAGTGCTAATGACTCCATTCCTTTTTGTGGTTGTAGGGGCTGTTGATTGGAGTGTACTAAAACAAACCTGATCTCTCTAGGACATTCAGAAGCCAAGTTATAAGCCCACAAAGGTGTAACTGGACTACATCTTTAAATTGACACCAGATCCGGTGACCTTTGGGACATGGTTTGACCCCCTTAGGAAAGTGCTATCATCATGAAACGTTCAGATCACTTACAACTCAATAGATTCTACCTTCCTGTAACGTTTCAGCCTGATTGGACCTTGTTTTCACACAAATGAACCCAGAATGATGTGAAATTGTGCTTCGTGCAACATAATTCTGGGTGCCATTTACAAACCATAAGTGCTAATGACTCCATTCCTTTTTGTGGTTGTAGGGGCTGTTGGTTGGAGTACATTAAAACAAACCTGATCTCTCTAGGACATTCAGAAGCCAAGTTATAAGCCCACAAATGTGTAACTGGACTACTTCTTTAAACTGACAACAGATCCGGTGACCTTTGGGACATGGTTTGACCCCCTTAGGAAAGTGCTATCATGTTGAAACGTTCAGATCGCTTACAACTCAATAGATTCTACTTTCCTGTAACGTTTCAGCCTGATTGGACCTTGTTTTCACACAAATGAACCCAGAATGATGTGAAATTGTGCTTTGTGCAACATATTTCTGGGTGCCATTTACAAACCATAAGTGCTAATGACTCCATTCCTTTTTGTGGTTGTAGGGGCTGTTGATTGGAGAACACTAAAACAAACCTAACCTCTCTAGGACATTCAGAAGCCAAGTTATAAGCCCACAAAGGTGTAACTGGACTGCTTCTTTAAAGTGACACCAGGCCCGGTGACCTTTGGGACATGGTTTGACCCCCTATAGGAATGTGCGATCATCTTGAAACGTTCAGATCACTTACAACTCAATAGATTCTACCTTCCTGTAACGTTTCAGCCTGATTGGACCTTGTTTTCACACAAATGAACCCAGAATGATGTGAAATTGTGCTTCGTGCAACATAATTCTGGGTGCCATTTACAAACCATAAGTGCTAATGACTCCATTCCTTTTTGAGGTTGTAGGGGATGTTGATTGGAGTACACTAAAACAAACCTGATCTCTCTAGGACATTCAGAAGCCAAGTTATAAGCCCACAAATGTGTAACTGGACTACTTCTTTAAATTGACACCAGATCCGGTGACCTTTGGGACATGGTTTGACCCCTTTAGGAAAGTGCTATCATCATGAAATGTTCAGATCACTTACAACTCAATAGATTCTACCTTCCTGTAACGTTTCAGCCTGATTGGACCTTGTTTTCACACAAATGAACCCAGAATGATGTGAAATTGTGCTTCGTGCAACATAATTCTGGGTGCCATTTACAAACCATAAGTGCAAATGACCCCATTCCTTTTTGTGGTTTTAGGGGCTGTTGATTGGAGTACATTAAAACAACCCTGATCTCTCTAGGACATTCAGAAGCCAAGTTATAAGCCCACAAAGGTGTAACTGGACTACTTCTTTAAAGTGACACCAGGTGCGGTGACCTTTGGGACATGGTTTGACCCCCTTAGGAAAGTGCTATCATCATGAAACGTTCAGATCACTTACAACTCAATAGATTCTACCTTCCTGTAATGTTTCAGCCTGATTGGACCTTGTTTTCACACAAATGAACCCAGAATGATGTGAAATTGTGCTTCGTGCAACATAATTCTGGGTGCCATTTAAAAACCATAAGTGCTAATGACTCCATTCCTTTTTTTGGTTGTAGGGGCTGTTGATTGGAGTATACTAAAACAAACCTGATCTCTCTAGGACATTCAGAAGCCAAGTTATAAGCCCACAAAGGTGTAACTGGACTACTTCTTTAAATTGACACCAGATCCGGTGACCTTTGGGACATGGTTTGACCCCCTATAGGAATGTGCGATCATCATGAAACATTCAGATCACTTACAACTCAATAGCTTCTACCTTCTTGTAATGTTTCAGCCTGAATGGACCTTGTTTTCACACAAATGGACCCAGAATGATGTGAAATTGTGCTTCGTGCAACATAATTCTGGGTGCCATTTACGAACCATAAGTGCTAATGACTCCATTCCTTTTTGTGGTTGTAGGGGCTGTTTGTTGGAGTACATTAAAACAAACCTGATCTCTCTAGGACATTCAGAAGCCAAGTTATAAGCCCACAAATGTGTAACTGGACTACTTCTTTAAATTGACACCAGATCTGGTGACCTTTGTGACATAGTTTGACCGCCTTAGGAAAGTGCTATCATCATGAAACGTTCAGATCACTTAAAACTCAATAGATTCTACCTTCCTGTAACGTTTCAGCCTGATTGGACCTTGTTTTAACACAAGGAACCCAGAATGATGTGAAATTGTGCTTCGTGCAACATAATTCTGGGTGCCATTTAAAAACCATAAGTGCTAATGACTCCATTCCTTTTTGTGGTTGTAGGGGCTGTTGATTGGAGTACACTAAAACAAACCTAACCTCTCTAGGACATTCAGAAGCCCAGTTATAAGCCCACAAAGGTGTAACTGGACTACTTCTTTAAAGTGACACCAGGCCCGGTGACCTTTGGGACATGGTTTTACCCCCTATAGGAATGTGCGATCATCTTGAAACGTTCAGATCACTTACAACTCAATAGATTCTACCTTCTTGTAGCGTTTCAGCCTGATTGGACCTTGTTTTCACACAAATGGACCCAGATTGATGTGAAATTGTGCTTCGTGCAACATAATTCTGGGTGCCATTTACAAACCTTAAGTGCTAATGACTCCATTCCTTTTTGAGGTTGTAGGGGCTGTTGATTGGAGTACACCAAAAAAAAACCTGATCTCTCTAGGACATTCAGAAGCCAAGTTATAAGCCCTCAAAGATGTAACTGGACTACTTCTTTAAAGTGACACCAGGCCCGGTGACCTTTGGGACATGTTTTGACCCCCTATAGGAATGTGCGATCATCATAAAACGTTCAGATCACTTACAACTCAATAGCTTCTACCTTCTTGTAATGTTTCAGCCTGAATGGACCTTGTTTTCACACAAATGGACCCAGAATGATGTGAAATTGTGCTTCGTGCAACATAATTCTGGGTGCCATTTACAAACCATAAGTGCTAATGACTCCATTCCTTTTTGTGGTTGTAGGGGCTGTTTGTTGGAGTACATTAAAACAAACCTGATCTCTCTAGGACATTCAGAAGCCAAGTTATAAGCCCACAAATGTGTAACTGGACTACTTCTTTAAATTGACACCAGATCTGGTGACCTTTGTGACATGGTTTGACCCCCTTAGGAAAGTGCTATCATCATGAAACGTTCAGATCACTTAAAACTCAATAGATTCTACCTTCCTGTAACGTTTCAGCCTGATTGGATCTTGTTTTCACACAAGGAACCCAGAATGATGTGAAATTGTGCTTCGTGCAACATAATTCTGGGTGCCATTTACAAACCATAAGTGCTAATGACTCCATTCATTTTTGTGGTTGTAGGGGCTGTTGATTGGAGAACACTAAAACAAACCTAACCTCTCTAGGAAATTCAGAAGCCAAGTTATAAGCCCACAAAGGTGTAACTGGACTATTTCTTTAAAGTGACACCAGGCCCGGTGACCTTTGGGCCATGGTTTGACCCCCTTAGGAAAGTGCTATCATCATGAAACATTCAGATCACTTACAACTCAATAGATTCTACCTTCCTGTAACGTTTCAGCCTGATTGGACCTTGTTTTCACACAAATGAACCCAGAATGATGTGAAATTGTGCTTCGTGCAACATAATTCTGGGTGCCATTTAAAAACCATAAGTGCTAATGACTCCATTCCTTGTTGTGGTTGTAGGGGCTGTTGATTGGAGTATACTAAAACAACCCTGATCTCTCTAGGACAATCAGAAGCCAAGTTATAAGCCCACAAAGGTGTAACTGGACTACTTCTTTAAATTGACACCAGATCCGGTGACCTTTGGGACATGGTTTGACCCCCTTAGGAAAGTGCTATCATCATGAAACGTTCAGATCACTTACAACTCAATAGATTCTACCTTCCTGTAACATTTCAGCCTGATTGGACCTTGTTTTCACACAAATGGGCCCAGAATGATGTGAAATTGTGCTTCGTGCAACATAATTCTGGGTGCCATTTACAAACCACAAGTGCTAATGACTCCATTCCTTTTTGTGGTTGTAGGGGCTGTTGGTTGGAGTACATTAAAACAAACCTGATCTCTCTAGGACATTCAGAAGCCAAGTTATAAGCCCACAAATGTGTAACTGGACTACTTCTTTAAATTGACACCAGATCCGGTGACCGTTGGGACATGGTTTGACCCCCTTAGGAAAGTGCTATCATCATGAAACGTTCAGATCACTTACAACTCAATAGATTCTACCTTCCTGTAACGTTTCAGCCTGATTGGACCTTGTTTTCACACAAATAGACCCAGAATGATGTGAAATTGTGCTTCGTGCAACATAATTCTGGGTGCCATTTACAAACCATAAGTGCTAATGACTCCATTCCTTTTTGTGGTTGTAGGGGCTGTTGATTGGAGAACACTAAAACAAACCTAACCTCTCTAGGACATTCAGAAGCCAAGTTATTAGCCCACAAAGGTGTAACTGGACTACTTCTTTAAAGTGACACCAGGCCCGCTGACCTTTGGGACATGGTTTGACCCCCTATAGGAATGTGTGATCATCTTGAAACGTTCAGATCACTTACAACTCAATAGATTCTACCTTCTTGTAGCGTTTCAGCCTGATTGGACCTTGTTTTCACACAAATGAACCCAGAATGATGTGAAATTGTGCTTCGTGCAACATAATTCTGTGTGCCATTTACAAACCTTAAGTGCTAATGACTCCATTCCTTTTTGTGGTTGTAGGGGCTGTTGATTGGAGTACACTAAATCAAACCTGATCTCTCTAGGACATTCAGAAGCCAAGTTATAAGCCCACAAATGTGTAACTGAACTACTTCTTTAAATTGACACCAGATCCGGTGACCTTTGGGACATGGTTTGACCCCCTTAGGAAAGTGCTATCATCATGAAACATTCAGATCACTTACAACTCAATAGATTCTACCTTCCTGTAACGTTTCATCCTGATTGGACCTTGTTTTCACACAAATGGACCCAGAATGATGTGAAATTGTGCTTAGTGCAACATAAGTCTGGGTGCCATTTACAAACCATAAGTGCTAATGACTCCATTCATTTTTGTGGTTGTAGGGGCTGTTGATTGGAGTACACTAAAACAAACCTGATCTCTCTAGGACATTCAGAAGCCAAGTTATAAGCCCACAAATGTGTAACTGAACTACTTCTTTAAATTGATACCAGATCCGGTGACCTATGGGACATGGTTTGACCCCCGTAGGAAAGTGCTATCATCATGAAACGTTCAGATCACTTACAACTCAATAGATTCTACCTTCCTGTAACGTTTCAGCCTGATTGGACCTTGTTTTCACACAAATGGACCCAGAATGATGTGAAATTGTGCTTTGTGCAATATAATTCATGGTGCCATTTACAAACCATAAGTGCTAATGACTCCATTCCTTTTTGTGGTTGTAGGGGCTGTTGATTGGAGTACACTAAAACAAACCTGATCTCTCTAGGACATTCAGAAGCCAAGTTATAAGCCCACAAATGTGTAACTGGACTACTTCTTTAAATTGACACCAGATCCGGTGACCTTTGGGACATGGTTTGACCCCCTTAGGAAAGAGCTATCATCATGAAACGTTCAGATCACTTACAACTCAATAGATTCTACCTTCCTGTAGCGTTTCAGCCTGATTGGACCTTGTTTTCACACAAATGGACCCAGAATGATGTGAAATTGTGCTTCGTGCAACATAATTCTGGGTGACATTTACAACCCATAAGTGCTAATGACTCCATTCCTTTTTGTGGTTGTAGGGGCTGTTGATTGGAGTACATTAAAACAAACCTGATCTCTCTAGGACATTCAGAAGCCTAGTTATAAGCCCACAAATGTGTAACTGGACTACTTCTTTAAATTGACACCAGATCTGGTGACCTTTGGGACATGGTTTGATCCCCTTAGGAAAGTGCTATCATCATGAAACGTTCAGATCACTTACAACTCAATAGATTCTACCTTCCTGTAACGTTTCAGCCTGATTGGACTTTGTTTTCACACAAATGAACCCAGAATGATGTGAAATTGTGCTTCGTGCAACATAATTCTGGGTGCCATTTACAAACCATAAGTGCTAATGACTCCATTCCTTTTTGTGGTTGTAGGGGCTGTTGATTGGAGTACACTAAAACAAACCTAACCTCTCTAGGACATTCAGAAGCCAAGTTATAAGCCCACAAAGGTGTAACTGGACTACTTCTTTAAATTGACACCAGATCCGGTGACCTTTGGGACATGGTTTGACCCCCTATAGGAATGTGCGATCATCTTGAAACATTCAGATCACTTACAACTCAATAAATTCTACCTTCGTGTAGCGTTTCAGCCTGATTGGACCTTGTTTTCACACAAATGGACCCAGAATGATGTGAAATTGTGCTTCGTGCAACATAATTCTGGGTGCCATTTACAAACCTTAAGTGCTAATGACTCCATTCCTTTTTGAGGTTGTAGGGGCTGTTGATTGGAGTACACTAAAACAAACCTGATCTCTCAGGGACATTCAGAAGCCAAGTTATAAGCCCTCAAAGGTGTAACTGGACTACTTCTTTAAAGTGACACCAGGCCCGGTGACCTTTGGGACATGGTTTGACCCCCTTAGGAAAGTGCTATCATCATGAAACGTTCAGATCACTTACAACTCAATAGATTCTACCTTCCTGTAACGTTTCAGCCTGATTGGACCTTGTTTTCACACAAATGAACCCAGAATGATGTGAAATTGTGCTTAGTGCAGCATAATTCTGGGTGCCATTTACAAACCTTAAGTTCTAATGACTCCATTGCTTTTTGTGGTTGTAGGGGCTGTTGATTGGAGTACACTAAAACAAACCTAACCTCTCTAGGACATTCAGAAGCCAAGTTATAAGCCCACAAAGGTGTAACTGGACTACTTCTTTAAAGTGACACCAGGCCCGGTGACCTTTGGGACATGGTTTGACCCCCTAAGGAATGTGCGATCATCTTGAAACGTTCAGATCACTTACAACTCAATAGATTCTACCTTCCTGTAACGTTTCAGCCTGATTGGACCTTGTTTTCACACAAATGAACCCAGAATGATGTGAAATTGTGCTTCGTGCAACATAATTCTGGGTGCCATTTACAAACCATAAGTGCTAATGACTCCATTCCTTTTTGTGGTTGTAGGGGCTGTTGATTGGAGTACACTAAAACAAACCTGATCTCTCTAGGAAATTCAGAAGCCAAGTTATAAGCCCACAAATGTGTAACTGGACTACTTCTTTAAAATGACACCAGATCTGGTGACCTTTGGGACATGGTTTGACCCCCTTAGGAAAGTGCTATCATCATGAAACGTTCAGATCACTTACAACTCAATAGATTCTACCTTCCTGTAACGTTTCAGCCTGATTGGACCTTGTTTTCACACAAATGAACCCAGAATGATGTGAAATTGTGCTTCGTGCAACATAATTCTGGGTGCCATTTAAAAACCATTAGTGCTAATGACTCCATTCCTTTTTGTGGTTGTAGGGGCTGTTGATTGGAGAACACTAAAACAAACCTAACCTCTCTAGGACATTCAGAAGCCAAGTTATAAGCCCACAAAGGTGTAACTGGACTGCTTCTTTAAGGTGACACCAGGCCCGGTGACCTTTGGGACATGGTTTGACCCCCTATAGGAATGTGCGATCATCTTGAAACGTTCAGATAACTTCCAACTCAATAGATTCTACCTTCCTGTAACGTTTCAGCCTGATTGGACCTTGTTTTCACACAAATGAACCCAGAATGATGTGAAATTGTGCTTCGTGCAATATAATTCTGGGTGCCATTTAAAAACCATAAGTGCTAATGACTCCATTCCTTTTTGTGGTTGTAGGGGCTGTTGATTGGAGTATACTAAAACAAACCTGATCTCTCTAGGACAATCAGAAGCCAAGTTATAAGCCCACAAAGGTGTAACTGGACTACATCTTTAAATTGACACCAGATCCGGTGACCTTTGGGACATGGTTTGACCCACTTAGGAAAGTGCTATCATCATGAAACGTTCAGATCACTTACAACTCAATAGATTCTACCTTCCTGTAACGTTTCAGCCTGATTGGACCTTGTTTTCACACAAATGAACCCAGAATGATGTGAAATTGTGCTTCGTGCAACATAATTCTGGGTGCCATTTACAAAGCATAAGTGCTAATGACTCCATTCCTTTTTGTGGTTGTAGGGGCTGTTGATTGGAGTACACTAAAACAAACCTGATCTCTCTAGGACATTCAGAAGCCAAGTTATAAGCCCACAAAGGTGTAACTGGACTACTTCTTTAAATTGACACCAGATCTGGTGACCTTTGGGACATGGTTTGACCCCCTTAGGAAAGTGCTATCATCATGAAACGTTCAGATCACTTACAACTCAATAGATTCTACCTTCCTTTAACATTTCAGCCTGATTGGACCTTGTTTTCACACAAATGGACCCAGAATGATGTGAAATTGTGCTTCGTGCAACATAATTCTGGGTGCCATTTACAAACCATAAGTGCTAATGACTCCATTCCTTTTTGTGGTTGTAGGGGCTGTTGGTTGGAGTACATTAAAACAAACCTGATCTCTCTAGGACATTCAGAAGCCAAGTTATAAGCCCACAAATGTGTAACTGGACTACTTCTTTAAATTGACACCAGATCCGGTGACCTTTGGGACATGGTTTGACCCCCTTAGGAAAGTGCTATCATCATGAAACGTTCAGATCACTTAAAACTCAATAGATTCTACCTTCCTGTAGCGTTTCAGCCTGATTGGACTTTGTTTTCACACAAATGAACCCAGAATGATGTGAAATTGTGCTTCGTGCAACATAATTCTGGGTGCCATTTACAAACCATAAGTGCTAATGACTCCATTCCTTTTTGTGGTTGTAGTGGCTGTTGATTGGAGTACACTAAAACAAACCTAACCTCTCTAGGACATTAAGAAGCCAAGTTATAAGCCCACAAAGGTGTAACTGGACTACTTCTTTAAATTGACACCAGATCCGGTGACCTTTGGGACATGGTTTGACCCCCTTAGGAAAGTGCTATCATCATGAAACGTTCAGATCACTTACAACTCAATAGATTCTACCTTCCTGTAACGTTTCAGCCTGATTGGACCTTGTTTTCACACAAATAGACCCAGAATGATGTGAAATTGTGCTTCGTGCAACATAATTCTGGGTGCCATTTACAAACCATAAGTGCTAATGACTCCATTCCTTTTTGTGGTTGTAGGGGCTGTTGATTGGAGAACACTAAAACAAACCTAACCTCTCTAGGACATTCAGAAGCCAAGTTATTAGCCCACAAAGGTGTAACTGGACTACTTCTTTAAAGTGACACCAGGCCCGGTGACCTTTGGGACATGGTTTGACCCCCTATAGGAATGTGTGATCATCTTGAAACGTTCAGATCACTTACAACTCAATAGATTCTACCTTCTTGTAGCGTTTCAGCCTGATTGGACCTTGTTTTCACACAAATGAACCCAGAATGATGTGAAATTGTGCTTCGTGCAACATAATTCTGTGTGCCATTTACAAACCTTAAGTGCTAATGACTCCATTCCTTTTTGTGGTTGTAGGGGCTGTTGATTGGAGTACACTAAAACAAACCTGATCTCTCTAGGACATTCAGAAGCCAAGTTATAAGCCCACAAATGTGTAACTGGACTACTTCTTTAAATTGACACCAGATCCGGTGACCTTTGGGACATGGTTTGACCCCCTTAGGAAAGTGCTATCATCATGAAACGTTCAGATCACTTAAAACTCAATAGATTCTACCTTCCTGTAACGTTTCAGCCTGATTGGACCTTGTTTTCACACAAATGGACCCAGAATGATGTGAAATTGTGCTTCGAGCAACATAATTCTCGGTGCCATTTACAAACCATAAGTGCTAATGACTCCATTCCTTTTTGTGGTTGTAGGGGCTGTTGATTGGAGAACACTAAAACAAACCTAAAATCTCTAGGACATTCAGAAGCCAAGTTATTAGCCCACAAAGGTGTAACTGGACTACTTCTTTAAAGTGACACCAGGCCCGGTGACCTTTGGGACATGGTTTGACCCCCTATAGGAATGTGTGATCATCTTGAAACGTTCAGATCACTTACAACTCAATAGATTCTACCTTCTTGTAGCGTTTCAGCCTGATTGGACCTTGTTTTCACACAAATGAACCCAGAATGATGTGAAATTGTGCTTCGTGCAACATAATTCTGTGTGCCATTTACAAACCTTAAGTGCTAATGACTCCATTCCTTTTTGTGGTTGTAGGGGCTGTTGGTTGGAGTACATTAAAACAAACCTGATCTCTCTAGGACATTCAGAAGCCAAGTTATAAGCCCACAAATGTGTAACTGGACTACTTCTTTAAATTGACACCAGATCCGGTGACCGTTGGGACATGGTTTGACCCCCTTAGGAAAGTGCTATCATCATGAAACGTTCAGATCACTTACAACTCAATAGATTCTACCTTCCTGTAACGTTTCAGCCTGATTGGACCTTGTTTTCACACAAATAGACCCAGAATGATGTGAAATTGTGCTTCGTGCAACATAATTCTGGGTGCCATTTACAAACCATAAGTGCTAATGACTCCATTCCTTTTTGTGGTTGTAGGGGCTGTTGATTGGAGAACACTAAAACAAACCTAACCTCTCTAGGACATTCAGAAGCCAAGTTATTAGCCCACAAAGGTGTAACTGGACTACTTCTTTAAAGTGACACCAGGCCCGCTGACCTTTGGGACATGGTTTGACCCCCTATAGGAATGTGTGATCATCTTGAAACGTTCAGATCACTTACAACTCAATAGATTCTACCTTCTTGTAGCGTTTCAGCCTGATTGGACCTTGTTTTCACACAAATGAACCCAGAATGATGTGAAATTGTGCTTCGTGCAACATAATTCTGTGTGCCATTTACAAACCTTAAGTGCTAATGACTCCATTCCTTTTTGTGGTTGTAGGGGCTGTTGATTGGAGTACACTAAATCAAACCTGATCTCTCTAGGACATTCAGAAGCCAAGTTATAAGCCCACAAATGTGTAACTGAACTACTTCTTTAAATTGACACCAGATCCGGTGACCTTTGGGACATGGTTTGACCCCCTTAGGAAAGTGCTATCATCATGAAACATTCAGATCACTTACAACTCAATAGATTCTACCTTCCTGTAACGTTTCATCCTGATTGGACCTTGTTTTCACACAAATGGACCCAGAATGATGTGAAATTGTGCTTAGTGCAACATAAGTCTGGGTGCCATTTACAAACCATAAGTGCTAATGACTCCATTCATTTTTGTGGTTGTAGGGGCTGTTGATTGGAGTACACTAAAACAAACCTGATCTCTCTAGGACATTCAGAAGCCAAGTTATAAGCCCACAAATGTGTAACTGAACTACTTCTTTAAATTGATACCAGATCCGGTGACCTATGGGACATGGTTTGACCCCCGTAGGAAAGTGCTATCATCATGAAACGTTCAGATCACTTACAACTCAATAGATTCTACCTTCCTGTAACGTTTCAGCCTGATTGGACCTTGTTTTCACACAAATGGACCCAGAATGATGTGAAATTGTGCTTTGTGCAATATAATTCATGGTGCCATTTACAAACCATAAGTGCTAATGACTCCATTCCTTTTTGTGGTTGTAGGGGCTGTTGATTGGAGTACACTAAAACAAACCTGATCTCTCTAGGACATTCAGAAGCCAAGTTATAAGCCCACAAATGTGTAACT
Source organism: Nothobranchius furzeri (assembly GCF_043380555.1). Lineage (NCBI taxonomy): Eukaryota > Metazoa > Chordata > Actinopteri > Cyprinodontiformes > Nothobranchiidae > Nothobranchius > Nothobranchius furzeri. The sequence continues at coordinate 24,611,992 of NC_091741.1, read as the reverse complement.
GGACTACTTATTTAAATTGACACCAGATCCGGTGACCTTTGGGACATGGTTTGACCCCCTTAGGAAAGAGCTATCATCATGAAACGTTCAGATCACTTACAACTCAATAGATTCTACCTTCCTGTAGCGTTTCAGCCTGATTGGACCTTGTTTTCACACAAATGGACCCAGAATGATGTGAAATTGTGCTTCGTGCAACATAATTCTGGGTGACATTTACAACCCATAAGTGCTAATGACTCCATTCCTTTTTGTGGTTGTAGGGGCTGTTGATTGGAGTACATTAAAACAAACCTGATCTCTCTAGGACATTCAGAAGCCTAGTTATAAGCCCACAAATGTGTAACTGGACTACTTCTTTAAATTGACACCAGATCCGGTGACCTTTGGGACATGGTTTGACCCCCTTAGGAAAGTGCTATCATCATGAAACGTTCAGATCACTTAAAACTCAATAGATTCTACCTTCCTGTAACGTTTCAGCCTGATTGGACCTTGTTTTCACACAAATGGACCCAGAATGATGTGAAATTGTGCTTCGAGCAACATAATTCTCGGTGCCATTTACAAACCATAAGTGCTAATGACTCCATTCCTTTTTGTGGTTGTAGGGGCTGTTGATTGGAGAACACTAAAACAAACCTAAAATCTCTAGGACATTCAGAAGCCAAGTTATTAGCCCACAAAGGTGTAACTGGACTACTTCTTTAAAGTGACACCAGGCCCGGTGACCTTTGGGACATGGTTTGACCCCCTATAGGAATGTGTGATCATCTTGAAACGTTCAGATCACTTACAACTCAATAGATTCTACCTTCTTGTAGCGTTTCAGCCTGATTGGACCTTGTTTTCACACAAATGAACCCAGAATGATGTGAAATTGTGCTTCGTGCAACATAATTCTGTGTGCCATTTACAAACCTTAAGTGCTAATGACTCCATTCCTTTTTGTGGTTGTAGGGGCTGTTGGTTGGAGTACATTAAAACAAACCTGATCTCTCTAGGACATTCAGAAGCCAAGTTATAAGCCCACAAATGTGTAACTGGACTACTTCTTTAAATTGACACCAGATCCGGTGACCGTTGGGACATGGTTTGACCCCCTTAGGAAAGTGCTATCATCATGAAACGTTCAGATCACTTACAACTCAATAGATTCTACCTTCCTGTAACGTTTCAGCCTGATTGGACCTTGTTTTCACACAAATAGACCCAGAATGATGTGAAATTGTGCTTCGTGCAACATAATTCTGGGTGCCATTTACAAACCATAAGTGCTAATGACTCCATTCCTTTTTGTGGTTGTAGGGGCTGTTGATTGGAGAACACTAAAACAAACCTAACCTCTCTAGGACATTCAGAAGCCAAGTTATTAGCCCACAAAGGTGTAACTGGACTACTTCTTTAAAGTGACACCAGGCCCGCTGACCTTTGGGACATGGTTTGACCCCCTATAGGAATGTGTGATCATCTTGAAACGTTCAGATCACTTACAACTCAATAGATTCTACCTTCTTGTAGCGTTTCAGCCTGATTGGACCTTGTTTTCACACAAATGAACCCAGAATGATGTGAAATTGTGCTTCGTGCAACATAATTCTGTGTGCCATTTACAAACCTTAAGTGCTAATGACTCCATTCCTTTTTGTGGTTGTAGGGGCTGTTGATTGGAGTACACTAAATCAAACCTGATCTCTCTAGGACATTCAGAAGCCAAGTTATAAGCCCACAAATGTGTAACTGAACTACTTCTTTAAATTGACACCAGATCCGGTGACCTTTGGGACATGGTTTGACCCCCTTAGGAAAGTGCTATCATCATGAAACATTCAGATCACTTACAACTCAATAGATTCTACCTTCCTGTAACGTTTCATCCTGATTGGACCTTGTTTTCACACAAATGGACCCAGAATGATGTGAAATTGTGCTTAGTGCAACATAAGTCTGGGTGCCATTTACAAACCATAAGTGCTAATGACTCCATTCATTTTTGTGGTTGTAGGGGCTGTTGATTGGAGTACACTAAAACAAACCTGATCTCTCTAGGACATTCAGAAGCCAAGTTATAAGCCCACAAATGTGTAACTGAACTACTTCTTTAAATTGATACCAGATCCGGTGACCTATGGGACATGGTTTGACCCCCGTAGGAAAGTGCTATCATCATGAAACGTTCAGATCACTTACAACTCAATAGATTCTACCTTCCTGTAACGTTTCAGCCTGATTGGACCTTGTTTTCACACAAATGGACCCAGAATGATGTGAAATTGTGCTTTGTGCAATATAATTCATGGTGCCATTTACAAACCATAAGTGCTAATGACTCCATTCCTTTTTGTGGTTGTAGGGGCTGTTGATTGGAGTACACTAAAACAAACCTGATCTCTCTAGGACATTCAGAAGCCAAGTTATAAGCCCACAAATGTGTAACTGGACTACTTATTTAAATTGACACCAGATCCGGTGACCTTTGGGACATGGTTTGACCCCCTTAGGAAAGAGCTATCATCATGAAACGTTCAGATCACTTACAACTCAATAGATTCTACCTTCCTGTAGCGTTTCAGCCTGATTGGACCTTGTTTTCACACAAATGGACCCAGAATGATGTGAAATTGTGCTTCGTGCAACATAATTCTGGGTGACATTTACAACCCATAAGTGCTAATGACTCCATTCCTTTTTGTGGTTGTAGGGGCTGTTGATTGGAGTACATTAAAACAAACCTGATCTCTCTAGGACATTCAGAAGCCTAGTTATAAGCCCACAAATGTGTAACTGGACTACTTCTTTAAATTGACACCAGATCTGGTGACCTTTGGGACATGGTTTGATCCCCTTAGGAAAGTGCTATCATCATGAAACGTTCAGATCACTTACAACTCAATAGATTCTACCTTCCTGTAACGTTTCAGCCTGATTGGACTTTGTTTTCACACAAATGAACCCAGAATGATGTGAAATTGTGCTTCGTGCAACATAATTCTGGGTGCCATTTACAAACCATAAGTGCTAATGACTCCATTCCTTTTTGTGGTTGTAGGGGCTGTTGATTGGAGTACACTAAAACAAACCTAACCTCTCTAGGACATTCAGAAGCCAAGTTATAAGCCCACAAAGGTGTAACTGGACTACTTCTTTAAATTGACACCAGATCCGGTGACCTTTGGGACATGGTTTGACCCCCTATAGGAATGTGTGATCATCTTGAAACGTTCAGATCACTTACAACTCAATAGATTCTACCTTCTTGTAGCGTTTCAGCCTGATTGGACCTTGTTTTCACACAAATGAACCCAGAATGATGTGAAATTGTGCTTCGTGCAACATAATTCTGTGTGCCATTTACAAACCTTAAGTGCTAATGACTCCATTCCTTTTTGTGGTTGTAGGGGCTGTTGATTGGAGTACACTAAATCAAACCTGATCTCTCTAGGACATTCAGAAGCCAAGTTATAAGCCCACAAATGTGTAACTGAACTACTTCTTTAAATTGACACCAGATCCGGTGACCTTTGGGACATGGTTTGACCCCCTTAGGAAAGTGCTATCATCATGAAACATTCAGATCACTTACAACTCAATAGATTCTACCTTCCTGTAACGTTTCATCCTGATTGGACCTTGTTTTCACACAAATGGACCCAGAATGATGTGAAATTGTGCTTAGTGCAACATAAGTCTGGGTGCCATTTACAAACCATAAGTGCTAATGACTCCATTCATTTTTGTGGTTGTAGGGGCTGTTGATTGGAGTACACTAAAACAAACCTGATCTCTCTAGGACATTCAGAAGCCAAGTTATAAGCCCACAAATGTGTAACTGAACTACTTCTTTAAATTGATACCAGATCCGGTGACCTATGGGACATGGTTTGACCCCCGTAGGAAAGTGCTATCATCATGAAACGTTCAGATCACTTACAACTCAATAGATTCTACCTTCCTGTAACGTTTCAGCCTGATTGGACCTTGTTTTCACACAAATGGACCCAGAATGATGTGAAATTGTGCTTTGTGCAATATAATTCATGGTGCCATTTACAAACCATAAGTGCTAATGACTCCATTCCTTTTTGTGGTTGTAGGGGCTGTTGATTGGAGTACACTAAAACAAACCTGATCTCTCTAGGACATTCAGAAGCCAAGTTATAAGCCCACAAATGTGTAACTGGACTACTTCTTTAAATTGACACCAGATCCGGTGACCTTTGGGACATGGTTTGACCCCCTTAGGAAAGAGCTATCATCATGAAACGTTCAGATCACTTACAACTCAATAGATTCTACCTTCCTGTAGCGTTTCAGCCTGATTGGACCTTGTTTTCACACAAATGGACCCAGAATGATGTGAAATTGTGCTTCGTGCAACATAATTCTGGGTGACATTTACAACCCATAAGTGCTAATGACTCCATTCCTTTTTGTGGTTGTAGGGGCTGTTTATTGGAGTACACTAAAACAAACCTAACCTCTCTAGGACATTCAGAAGCCAAGTTATAAGCCCACAAAGGTGTAACTGGACTACTTCTTTAAATTGACACCAGATCCGGTGACCTTTGGGACATGGTTTGACCCCCTATAGGAATGTGCGATCATCTTGAAACATTCAGATCACTTACAACTCAATAAATTCTACCTTCGTGTAGCGTTTCAGCCTGATTGGACCTTGTTTTCACACAAATGGACCCAGAATGATGTGAAATTGTGCTTCGTGCAACATAATTCTGGGTGCCATTTACAAACCTTAAGTGCTAATGACTCCATTCCTTTTTGAGGTTGTAGGGGCTGTTGATTGGAGTACACTAAAACAAACCTGATCTCTCAGGGACATTCAGAAGCCAAGTTATAAGCCCTCAAAGGTGTAACTGGACTACTTCTTTAAAGTGACACCAGGCCCGGTGACCTTTGGGACATGGTTTGACCCCCTTAGGAAAGTGCTATCATCATGAAACGTTCAGATCACTTACAACTCAATAGATTCTACCTTCCTGTAACGTTTCAGCCTGATTGGACCTTGTTTTCACACAAATGAACCCAGAATGATGTGAAATTGTGCTTAGTGCAGCATAATTCTGGGTGCCATTTACAAACCTTAAGTTCTAATGACTCCATTGCTTTTTGTGGTTGTAGGGGCTGTTGATTGGAGTACACTAAAACAAACCTAACCTCTCTAGGACATTCAGAAGCCAAGTTATAAGCCCACAAAGGTGTAACTGGACTACTTCTTTAAAGTGACACCAGGCCCGGTGACCTTTGGGACATGGTTTGACCCCCTAAGGAATGTGCGATCATCTTGAAACGTTCAGATCACTTACAACTCAATAGATTCTACCTTCCTGTAACGTTTCAGCCTGATTGGACCTTGTTTTCACACAAATGAACCCAGAATGATGTGAAATTGTGCTTCGTGCAACATAATTCTGGGTGCCATTTACAAACCATAAGTGCTAATGACTCCATTCCTTTTTGTGGTTGTAGGGGCTGTTGATTGGAGTACACTAAAACAAACCTGATCTCTCTAGGAAATTCAGAAGCCAAGTTATAAGCCCACAAATGTGTAACTGGACTACTTCTTTAAAATGACACCAGATCTGGTGACCTTTGGGACATGGTTTGACCCCCTTAGGAAAGTGCTATCATCATGAAACGTTCAGATCACTTACAACTCAATAGATTCTACCTTCCTGTAACGTTTCAGCCTGATTGGACCTTGTTTTCACACAAATGAACCCAGAATGATGTGAAATTGTGCTTCGTGCAACATAATTCTGGGTGCCATTTAAAAACCATTAGTGCTAATGACTCCATTCCTTTTTGTGGTTGTAGGGGCTGTTGATTGGAGAACACTAAAACAAACCTAACCTCTCTAGGACATTCAGAAGCCAAGTTATAAGCCCACAAAGGTGTAACTGGACTGCTTCTTTAAGGTGACACCAGGCCCGGTGACCTTTGGGACATGGTTTGACCCCCTATAGGAATGTGCGATCATCTTGAAACGTTCAGATAACTTCCAACTCAATAGATTCTACCTTCCTGTAACGTTTCAGCCTGATTGGACCTTGTTTTCACACAAATGAACCCAGAATGATGTGAAATTGTGCTTCGTGCAATATAATTCTGGGTGCCATTTAAAAACCATAAGTGCTAATGACTCCATTCCTTTTTGTGGTTGTAGGGGCTGTTGATTGGAGTATACTAAAACAAACCTGATCTCTCTAGGACAATCAGAAGCCAAGTTATAAGCCCACAAAGGTGTAACTGGACTACATCTTTAAATTGACACCAGATCCGGTGACCTTTGGGACATGGTTTGACCCACTTAGGAAAGTGCTATCATCATGAAACGTTCAGATCACTTACAACTCAATAGATTCTACCTTCCTGTAACGTTTCAGCCTGATTGGACCTTGTTTTCACACAAATGAACCCAGAATGATGTGAAATTGTGCTTCGTGCAACATAATTCTGGGTGCCATTTACAAAGCATAAGTGCTAATGACTCCATTCCTTTTTGTGGTTGTAGGGGCTGTTGATTGGAGTACACTAAAACAAACCTGATCTCTCTAGGACATTCAGAAGCCAAGTTATAAGCCCACAAAGGTGTAACTGGACTACTTCTTTAAATTGACACCAGATCTGGTGACCTTTGGGACATGGTTTGACCCCCTTAGGAAAGTGCTATCATCATGAAACGTTCAGATCACTTACAACTCAATAGATTCTACCTTCCTTTAACATTTCAGCCTGATTGGACCTTGTTTTCACACAAATGGACCCAGAATGATGTGAAATTGTGCTTCGTGCAACATAATTCTGGGTGCCATTTACAAACCATAAGTGCTAATGACTCCATTCCTTTTTGTGGTTGTAGGGGCTGTTGGTTGGAGTACATTAAAACAAACCTGATCTCTCTAGGACATTCAGAAGCCAAGTTATAAGCCCACAAATGTGTAACTGGACTACTTCTTTAAATTGACACCAGATCCGGTGACCTTTGGGACATGGTTTGACCCCCTTAGGAAAGTGCTATCATCATGAAACGTTCAGATCACTTAAAACTCAATAGATTCTACCTTCCTGTAGCGTTTCAGCCTGATTGGACTTTGTTTTCACACAAATGAACCCAGAATGATGTGAAATTGTGCTTCGTGCAACATAATTCTGGGTGCCATTTACAAACCATAAGTGCTAATGACTCCATTCCTTTTTGTGGTTGTAGTGGCTGTTGATTGGAGTACACTAAAACAAACCTAACCTCTCTAGGACATTAAGAAGCCAAGTTATAAGCCCACAAAGGTGTAACTGGACTACTTCTTTAAATTGACACCAGATCCGGTGACCTTTGGGACATGGTTTGACCCCCTTAGGAAAGTGCTATCATCATGAAACGTTCAGATCACTTACAACTCAATAGATTCTACCTTCCTGTAACGTTTCAGCCTGATTGGACCTTGTTTTCACACAAATAGACCCAGAATGATGTGAAATTGTGCTTCGTGCAACATAATTCTGGGTGCCATTTACAAACCATAAGTGCTAATGACTCCATTCCTTTTTGTGGTTGTAGGGGCTGTTGATTGGAGAACACTAAAACAAACCTAACCTCTCTAGGACATTCAGAAGCCAAGTTATTAGCCCACAAAGGTGTAACTGGACTACTTCTTTAAAGTGACACCAGGCCCGGTGACCTTTGGGACATGGTTTGACCCCCTATAGGAATGTGTGATCATCTTGAAACGTTCAGATCACTTACAACTCAATAGATTCTACCTTCTTGTAGCGTTTCAGCCTGATTGGACCTTGTTTTCACACAAATGAACCCAGAATGATGTGAAATTGTGCTTCGTGCAACATAATTCTGTGTGCCATTTACAAACCTTAAGTGCTAATGACTCCATTCCTTTTTGTGGTTGTAGGGGCTGTTGATTGGAGTACACTAAAACAAACCTGATCTCTCTAGGACATTCAGAAGCCAAGTTATAAGCCCACAAATGTGTAACTGGACTACTTCTTTAAATTGACACCAGATCCGGTGACCTTTGGGACATGGTTTGACCCCCTTAGGAAAGTGCTATCATCATGAAACGTTCAGATCACTTAAAACTCAATAGATTCTACCTTCCTGTAACGTTTCAGCCTGATTGGACCTTGTTTTCACACAAATGGACCCAGAATGATGTGAAATTGTGCTTCGAGCAACATAATTCTCGGTGCCATTTACAAACCATAAGTGCTAATGACTCCATTCCTTTTTGTGGTTGTAGGGGCTGTTGATTGGAGAACACTAAAACAAACCTAAAATCTCTAGGACATTCAGAAGCCAAGTTATTAGCCCACAAAGGTGTAACTGGACTACTTCTTTAAAGTGACACCAGGCCCGGTGACCTTTGGGACATGGTTTGACCCCCTATAGGAATGTGTGATCATCTTGAAACGTTCAGATCACTTACAACTCAATAGATTCTACCTTCTTGTAGCGTTTCAGCCTGATTGGACCTTGTTTTCACACAAATGAACCCAGAATGATGTGAAATTGTGCTTCGTGCAACATAATTCTGTGTGCCATTTACAAACCTTAAGTGCTAATGACTCCATTCCTTTTTGTGGTTGTAGGGGCTGTTGATTGGAGTACACTAAAACAAACCTGATCTCTCTAGGACATTCAGAAGCCAAGTTATAAGCCCACAAATGTGTAACTGAACTACTTCTTTAAATTGACACCAGATCCGGTGACCTTTGGGACATGGTTTGACCCCCTTAGGAAAGTGCTATCATCATGAAACATTCAGATCACTTACAACTCAATAGATTCTACCTTCCTGTAATGTTTCAGCCTGATTGGACCTTGTTTTCACACAAATGGACCCAGAATGATGTGAAATTGTGCTTAGTGCAACATAATTCTGGGTGCCATTTACAAACCATAAGTGCTAATGACTCCATTCATTTTTGTGGTTGTAGGGGCTGTTGATTGGAGTACACTAAAACAAACCTGATCTCTCTAGGACATTCAGAAGCCAAGTTATAAGCCCACAAATGTGTAACTGAACTACTTCTTTAAATTGATACCAGATCCGGTGACCTTTGGGACATGGTTTGACCCCCTTAGGAAAGTGCTATCATCATGAAACATTCAGATCACTTACAACTCAATAGATTCTACCTTCCTGTAACGTTTCAGCCTGATTGGACCGTGTTTTCACACAAATGGACCCAGAATGATGTGAAATTGTGCTTCGTGCAATATAAATCATGGTGCCATTTACAAACCATAAGTGCTAATGACTCCATTCCTTTTTGTGGTTGTAGGGGCTGTTGATTGGAGTACACTAAAACAAACCTGATCTCTCTAGGACATTCAGAAGCCAAGTTATAAGCCCACAAATGTCTAACTGGACTACTTCTTTAAATTGACACCAGATCCGGTGACCTTTGGGACATGGTTTGACCCCCTTAGGAAAGAGCTATCATCATGAAACGTTCAGATCACTTACAACTCAATAGATTCTACCTTCCTGTAACATTTCAGCCTGATTGGACCTTGTTTTCACACAAATGGGCCCAGATTGATGTGAAATTGTGCTTCGTGCAACATAATTCTGGGTGCCATTTACAAACCATAAGTGCTAATGACTCCATTCCTTTTTGTGGTTGTAGGGGCTGTTGATTGGAGTACACTAAAACAAACCTGATCTCTCTAGGACATTCAGAAGCCAAGTTATAAGCCCACAAATGTCTAACTGGACTACTTCTTTAAATTGACACCAGATCCGGTGACCTTTGGGACATGGTTTGACCCCCTTAGGAAAGAGCTATCATCATGAAACGTTCAGATCACTTACAACTCAATAGATTCTACCTTCCTGTAACATTTCAGCCTGATTGGACCTTGTTTTCACACAAATGGGCCCAGAATGATGTGAAATTGTGCTTCGTGCAACATAATTCTGGGTGCCATTTACAAACCATAAGTGCTAATGACTCCATTCCTTTTTGTGGTTGTAGGGGCTGTTGGTTGGAGTACATTAAAACAAACCTGATCTCTCTAGGACATTCAGAAGCCAAGTTATAAGCCCACAAATGTGTAACTGGACTACTTCTTTAAATTGACACCAGATCCGGTGACCTTTGGGACATGGTTTGACCCCCTTAGGAAAGTGCTATCATCATGAAACGTTCAGATCACTTACAACTCAATAGATTCTACCTTCCTGTAACGTTTCAGCCTGATTGGACCTTGTTTTCACACAAATAGACCCAGAATGATGTGAAATTGTGCTTCGTGCAACATAATTCTGGGTGCCATTTACAAACCATAAGTGCTAATGACTCCATTCCTTTTTGTGGTTGTAGGGGCTGTTGATTGGAGAACACTAAAACAAACCTAACCTCTCTAGGACATTCAGAAGCCAAGTTATTAGCCCACAAAGGTGTAACTGGACTACTTCTTTAAAGTGACACCAGGCCCGGTGACCTTTGGGACATGGTTTGACCCCCTATAGGAATGTGTGATCATCTTGAAACGTTCAGATCACTTACAACTCAATAGATTCTACCTTCTTGTAGCGTTTCAGCCTGATTGGACCTTGTTTTCACACAAATGAACCCAGAATGATGTGAAATTGTGCTTCATGCAACATAATTATGTGTGCCATTTACAAACCTTAAGTGCTAATGACTCCATTCCTTTTTGTGGTTGTAGGGGCTGTTGATTGGAGTACACTAAAACAAACCTGATCTCTCTAGGACATTCAGAAGCCAAGTTATAAGCCCACAAATGTGTAACTGGACTACTTCTTTAAATTGACACCAGATCCGGTGACCTTTGGGACATGGTTTGACCCCCTTAGGAAAGAGCTATCATCATGAAACGTTCAGATCACTTACAACTCAATAGATTCTACCTTCCTGTAGCGTTTCAGCCTGATTGGACTTTGTTTTCACACAAATGAACCCAGAATGATGTGAAATTGTGCTTCGTGCAACATAATTCTGGGTGCCATTTACAAACCATAAGTGCTAATGACTCCATTCCTTTTTGTGGTTGTAGTGGCTGTTGATTGGAGTACACTAAAACAAACCTAACCTCTCTAGGACATTAAGAAGCCAAGTTATAAGCCCACAAAGGTGTAACTGGACTACTTCTTTAAATTGACACCAGATCCGGTGACCTTTGGGACATGGTTTGACCCCCTTAGGAAAGTGCTATCATCATGAAACGTTCAGATCACTTACAACTCAATAGATTCTACCTTCCTGTAACGTTTCAGCCTGATTGGACCTTGTTTTCACACAAATAGACCCAGAATGATGTGAAATTGTGCTTCGTGCAACATAATTCTGGGTGCCATTTACAAACCATAAGTGCTAATGACTCCATTCCTTTTTGTGGTTGTAGGGGCTGTTGATTGGAGAACACTAAAACAAACCTAACCTCTCTAGGACATTCAGAAGCCAAGTTATTAGCCCACAAAGGTGTAACTGGACTACTTCTTTAAAGTGACACCAGGCCCGGTGACCTTTGGGACATGGTTTGACCCCCTATAGGAATGTGTGATCATCTTGAAACGTTCAGATCACTTACAACTCAATAGATTCTACCTTCTTGTAGCGTTTCAGCCTGATTGGACCTTGTTTTCACACAAATGAACCCAGAATGATGTGAAATTGTGCTTCGTGCAACATAATTCTGTGTGCCATTTACAAACCTTAAGTGCTAATGACTCCATTCCTTTTTGTGGTTGTAGGGGCTGTTGATTGGAGTACACTAAAACAAACCTGATCTCTCTAGGACATTCAGAAGCCAAGTTATAAGCCCACAAATGTGTAACTGAACTACTTCTTTAAATTGATACCAGATCTGGTGACCTATGGGACATGGTTTGACCCCCGTAGGAAAGTGCTATCATCATGAAACGTTCAGATCACTTACAACTCAATAGATTCTACCTTCCTGTAACGTTTCAGCCTGATTGGACCTTGTTTTCACACAAATGGACCCAGAATGATGTGAAATTGTGCTTCGTGCAATATAATTCATGGTGCCATTTACAAACCATAAGTGCTAATGACTCCATTCCTTTTTGTGGTTGTAGGGGCTGTTGATTGGAGTACACTAAAACAAACCTGATCTCTCTAGGACATTCAGAAGCCAAGTTATAAGCCCACAAATGTGTAACTGGACTACTTCTTTAAATTGACACCAGATCCGGTGACCTTTGGGACATGGTTTGACCCCCTTAGGAAAGAGCTATCATCATGAAACGTTCAGATCACTTACAACTCAATAGATTCTACCTTCCTGTAGCGTTTCAGCCTGATTGGACCTTGTTTTCACACAAATGGACCCAGAATGATGTGAAATTGTGCTTCGTGCAACATAATTCTGGGTGACATTTACAACCCATAAGTGCTAATGACTCAATTCCTTTTTGTGGTTGTAGGGGCTGTTGATTGGAGTACATTAAAACAAACCTGATCTCTCTAGGACATTCAGAAGCCTAGTTATAAGCCCACAAATGTGTAACTGGACTACTACTTTAAATTGACACCAGATCTGGTGACCTTTGGGACATGGTTTGACCCCCTTAGGAAAGTGCTATCATCATGAAACGTTCAGATCACTTACAACTCAATAGATTCTACCTTCTTGTAGCGTTTCAGCCTGATTGGACCTTGTTTTTACACAAATGAACCCAGAATGATGTGAAATTGTGCTTCGTGCAACATAATTCTGTGTGCCATTTACAAACCTTAAGTGCTAATGACTCCATTCCTTTTTGTGGTTGTAGGGGCTGTTGATTGGAGTACACTAAAACAAACCTGATCTCTCTAGGACATTCAGAAGCCAAGTTATAAGCCCACAAATGTGTAACTGAACTACTTCTTTAAATTGATACCAGATCCGGTGACCTATGGGACATGGTTTGACCCCCGTAGGAAAGTGCTATCATCATGAAACGTTCAGATCACTTACAACTCAATAGAATCTACCTTCCTGTAACGTTTCAGCCTGATTGGACCTTGTTTTCACACAAATGGACCCAGAATGATGTGAAATTGTGCTTCGTGCAATATAATTCATGGTGCCATTTACAAACCATAAGTGCTAATGACTCCATTCCTTTTTGTGGTTGTAGGGGCTGTTGATTGGAGTACACTAAAACAAACCTGATCTCTCTAGGACATTCAGAAGCCAAGTTATAAGCCCACAAATGTGTAACTGGACTACTTCTTTAAATTGACACCAGATCCGGTGACCTTTGGGACATGGTTTGACCCCCTTAGGAAAGAGCTATCATCATGAAACGTTCAGATCACTTACAACTCAATAGATTCTACCTTCCTGTAGCGTTTCAGCCTGATTGGACCTTGTTTTCACACAAATGGACCCAGAATGATGTGAAATTGTGCTTCGTGCAACATAATTCTGGGTGACATTTACAACCCATAAGTGCTAATGACTCCATTCCTTTTTGTGGTTGTAGGGGCTGTTGATTGGAGTACATTAAAACAAACCTGATCTCTCTAGGACATTCAGAAGCCTAGTTATAAGCCCACAAATGTGTAACTGGACTACTTCTTTAAATTGACACCAGATCTGGTGACCTTTGGGACATGGTTTGACCCCCTTAGGAAAGTGCTATCATCATGAAACGTTCAGATCACTTACAACTCAATAGATTCTACCTTCCTGTAACGTTTCAGCCTGATTGGACTTTGTTTTCACACAAATGAACCCAGAATGATGTGAAATTGTGCTTCGTGCAACATAATTCTGGGTGCCATTTACAAACCATAAGTGCTAATGACTCCATTCCTTTTTGTGGTTGTAGTGGCTGTTGATTGGAGTACACTAAAACAAACCTAACCTCTCTAGGACATTCAGAAGCCAAGTTATAAGCCCACAAAGGTGTAACTGGACTACTTCTTTAAATTGACACCAGATCCGGTGACCTTTGGGACATGGTTTGACCCCCTATAGGAATGTGCGATCATCTTGAAACGTTCAGATCACTTACAACTCAATAAATTCTACCTTCTTGTAGCGTTTCAGCCTGATTGGACCTTGTTTTCACACAAATGGACCCAGAATGATGTGAAATTGTGCTTCGTGCAACATAATTCTGGGTGCCATTTACAAACCTTAAGTGCTAATGACTCCATTCCTTTTTGAGGTTGTAGGGGCTGTTGATTGGAGTACACTAAAACAAACCTGATCTCTCAGGGACATTCAGAAGCCAAGTTATAAGCCCTCAAAGGTGTAACTAGACTACTTCTTTAAAGTGACACCAGGCCCGGTGACCTTTGGGACATGGTTTGACCCCCTTAGGAAAGTGCTATCATCATGAAACGTTCAGATCACTTACAACTCAATAGATTCTACCTTCCTGTAACGTTTCAGCCTGATTGGACCTTGTTTTCACACAAATGAACCCAGAATGATGTGAAATTGTGCTTAGTGCAGAATAATTCTGGGTGCCATTTACAAACCTTAAGTGCTAATGACTCCATTCCTTTTTGAGGTTGTAGGTGCTGTTGATTGGAGTACACTAAAACAAACCTGATCTCTCAGGGACATTCAGAAGCCAAGTTATAAGCCCTCAAAGGTGTAACTGGACTACTTCTTTAAAGTGACACCAGGCCCGGTGACCTTTGGGACATGGTTCGACCCCCTTAGGAAAGTGCTATCATCATGAAACGTTCAGATCACTTACAACTCAATAGATTCTACCTTCCTGTAACGTTTCAGCCTGATTGGACCTTGTTTTCACACAAATGGACCCAGAATGATGTGAAATTGTGCTTAGTGCAACATAATTCTGGGTGCCATTTACAAACCATAAGTGCTAATGACTCCATTCATTTTTGTGGTTGTAGGGGCTGTTGATTGGAGTACACTAAAACAAACCTGATCTCTCTAGGACATTCAGAAGCCAAGTTATAAGCCCACAAATGTGTAACTGAACTACTTCTTTAAATTGATACCAGATCCGGTGACCTATGGGACATGGTTTGACCCCCGTAGGAAAGTGCTATCATCATGAAACGTTCAGATCACTTACAACTCAATAGATTCTACCTTCCTGTAACGTTTCAGCCTGATTGGACCTTGTTTTCACACAAATGGACCCAGAATGATGTGAAATTGTGCTTCGTGCAATATAATTCATGGTGCCATTTACAAACCATAAGTGCTAATGACTCCATTCCTTTTTGTGGTTGTAGGGGCTGTTGATTGGAGTACACTAAAACAAACCTGATCTCTCTAGGACATTCAGAAGCCAAGTTATAAGCCCACAAATGTGTAACTGGACTACTTCTTTAAATTGACACCAGATCCGGTGACCTTTGGGACATGGTTTGACCCCCTTAGGAAAGAGCTATCATCATGAAACGTTCAGATCACTTACAACTCAATAGATTCTACCTTCCAGTAGCGTTTCAGCCTGATTGGACCTTGTTTTCACACAAATGGACCCAGAATGATGTGAAATTGTGCTTCGTGCAACATAATTCTGGGTGACATTTACAACCCATAAGTGCTAATGACTCCATTCCTTTTTGTGGTTTTAGGGGCTGTTGATTGGAGTACATTAAAACAAACCTGATCTCTCTAGGACATTCAGAAGCCTAGTTATAAGCCCACAAATGTGTAACTGGACTACTTCTTTAAATTGACACCAGATCTGGTGACCTTTGGGACATGGTTTGACCCCCTTAGGAAAGTGCTATCATCATGAAACGTTCAGATCACTTACAACTCAATAGATTCTACCTTCCTGTAACGTTTCAGCCTGATTGGACTTTGTTTTCACACAAATGAACCCAGAATGATGTGAAATTGTGCTTCGTGCAACATAATTCTGGGTGCCATTTACAAACCATAAGTGCTAATGACTCCATTCCTTTTTGTGGTTGTAGTGGCTGTTGATTGGAGTACACTAAAACAAACCTAACCTCTCTAGGACATTCAGAAGCCAAGTTATAAGCCCACAAAGGTGTAACTGGACTACTTCTTTAAATTGACACCAGATCCGGTGACCTTTGGGACATGGTTTGACCCCCTATAGGAATGTGCGATCATCTTGAAACGTTCAGATCACTTACAACTCAATAAATTCTACCTTCTTGTAGCGTTTCAGCCTGATTGGACCTTGTTTTCACACAAATGGACCCAGAATGATGTGAAATTGTGCTTCGTGCAACATAATTCTGGGTGCCATTTACAAACCTTAAGTGCTAATGACTCCATTCCTTTTTGAGGTTGTAGGGGCTGTTGATTGGAGTACACTAAAACAAACCTGATCTCTCAGGGACATTCAGAAGCCAAGTTATAAGCCCTCAAAGGTGTAACTGGACTACTTCTTTAAAGTGACACCAGGCCCGGTGACCTTTGGGACATGGTTTGACCCCCTAAGGAATGTGCGATCATCTTGAAACGTTCAGATCACTTACAACTCAATAGATTCTACCTTCCTGTAACGTTTCAGCCTGATTGGACCTTGTTTTCACACAAATGAACCCAGAATGATGTGAAATTGTGCTTCGTGCAACATAATTCTGGGTGCCATTTACAAACCATAAGTGCTAATGACTCCATTCCTTTTTGTGGTTGTAGGGGCTGTTGATTGGAGTACACTAAAACAAACCTGATCTCTCTAGGAAATTCAGAAGCCAAGTTATAAGCCCACAAATGTGTAACTGGACTACTTCTTTAAAATGACACCAGATCTGGTGACCTTTGGGACATGGTTTGACCCCCTTAGGAAAGTGCTATCATCATGAAACGTTCAGATCACTTACAACTCAATAGATTCTACCTTCCTGTAACGTGTCAGCCTGATTGGACCTTGTTTTCACACAAATGAACCCAGAATGATGTGAAATTGTGCTTCGTGCAACATAATTCTGGGTGCCATTTAAAAACCATTAGTGCTAATGACTCCATTCCTTTTTGTGGTTGTAGGGGCTGTTGATTGGAGAACACTAAAACAAACCTAACCTCTCTAGGACATTCAGAAGCCAAGTTATAAGCCCACAAAGGTGTAACTGGACTGCTTCTTTAAGGTGACACCAGGCCCGGTGACCTTTGGGACATGGTTTGACCCCCTATAGGAATGTGCGATCATCTTGAAACGTTCAGATAACTTCCAACTCAATAGATTCTACCTTCCTGTAACGTTTCAGCCTGATTGGACCTTGTTTTCACACAAATGAACCCAGAATGATGTGAAATTGTGCTTCGTGCAATATAATTCTGGGTGCCATTTAAAAACCATAAGTGCTAATGACTCCATTCCTTTTTGTGGTTGTAGGGGCTGTTGATTGGAGTATACTAAAACAAACCTGATCTCTCTAGGACATTCAGAAGCCAAGTTATAAGCCCACAAAGGTGTAACTGGACTACATCTTTAAATTGACACCAGATCCGGTGACCTTTGGGACATGGTTTGACCCCCTTAGGAAAGTGCTATCATCATGAAACGTTCAGATCACTTACAACTCAATAGATTCTACCTTCCTGTAACATTTCAGCCTGATTGGACCTTGTTTTCACACAAATGGACCCAGAATGATGTGAAATTGTGCTTCGTGCAACATAATTCTCGGTGCCATTTAGAAACCATAAGTGCTAATGACTCCATTCCTTTTTGTGGTTGTAGGGGCTGTTGATTGGAGAACACTAAAACAAACCTAACCTCTCTAGGACATTCAGAAGCCAAGTTATTAGCCCACAAAGGTGTAACTGGACTACTTCTTTAAAGTGACACCAGGCCCGGTGACCTTTGGGACATGGTTTGACCCCCTATAGGAATGTGTGATCATCTTGAAACGTTCAGATCACTTACAACTCAATAGATTCTACCTTCTTGTAGCGTTTCAGCCTGATTGGACCTTGTTTTCACACAAATGAACCCAGAATGATGTGAAATTGTGCTTCGTGCAACATAATTCTGTGTGCCATTTACAAACCTTAAGTGCTAATGACTCCATTCCTTTTTGTGGTTGTAGGGGCTGTTGATTGGAGTACACTAAAACAAACCTGATCTCTCTAGGACATTCAGAAGCCAAGTTATAAGCCCACAAATGTGTAACTGAACTACTTCTTTAAATTGACACCAGATCCGGTGACCTTTGGGACATGGTTTGACCCCCTTAGGAAAGTGCTATCATCATGAAACATTCAGATCACTTACAACTCAATAGATTCTACCTTCCTGTAACGTTTCAGCCTGATTGGACCTTGTTTTCACACAAATGGACCCAGAATGATGTGAAATTGTGCATAGTGCAACATAATTCTGGGTGCCATTTACAAACCATAAGTGCTAATGACTCCATTCCTTTTTGGGGTTGTAGGGGCTGTTGATTGGAGTACACTAAAACAAACCTGATCTCTCTAGGACATTCAGAAGCCAAGTTATAAGCCCACAAATGTCTAACTGGACTACTTCTTTAAATTGACACCAGATCCGGTGACCTTTGGGACATGGTTTGACCCCCTTAGGAAAGAGCTATCATCATGAAACGTTCAGATCACTTACAACTCAATAGATTCTACCTTCCTGTAGCGTTTCAGCCTGATTGGACCTTGTTCTCACACAAATGGACCCAGAATGATGTGAAATTGTGCTTCGTGCAACATAATTCTGGGTAACATTTACAACCCATAAGTGCTAATGACTCCATTCCTTTTTGTGGTTGTAGGGGCTGTTGATTGGAGTACATTAAAACAAACCTGATCTCTCTAGGACATTCAGAAGCCTAGTTATAAGCCCACAAATGTGTAACTGGACTACTTCTTTAAATTGACACCAGATCCGGTGACCTTTGGGACATGGTTTGACCCCCTTAGGAAAGTGCTATCATCATGAAACGTTCAGATCACTTACAACTCAATAGATTCTACCTTCCTGTAACGTTTCAGCCTGATTGGACTTTGTTTTCACACAAATGAACCCAGAATGATGTGAAATTGTGCTTCGTGCAACATAATTCTGGGTGCCATTTACAAACCATAAGTGCTAATGACTCCATTCCTTTTTGTGGTTGTAGGGGCTGTTGATTGGAGTACACTAAAACAAACCTAACCTCTCTAGGACATTCAGAAGCCAAGTTATAAGCCCACAAAGGTGTAACTGGACTACTTCTTTAAATTGACACCAGATCCGGTGAGCTTTGGGACATGGTTTGACCCCCTATAGGAATGTGCGATCATCTTGAAACGTTCAGATCACTTACAACTCAATAAATTCTATCTTCTTGTAGCGTTTCAGCCTGATTGGACCTTGTTTTCACACAAATGGACCCAGAATGATGTGAAATTGTGCTTTGTGCAACATAATTCTGGGTGCCATTTACAAACCTTAAGTGCTAATGACTCCATTCCTTTTTGAGGTTGTAGGGGCTGTTGATTGGAGTACACTAAAACAAACCTGATCTCTCTAGGACATTCAGAAGCCAAGTTATAAGCCCTCAAAGGTGTAACTGGACTACTTCTTTAAAGTGACACCAGGCCCGGTGACCTTTGGGACATGGTTCGACCCCCTTAGGAAAGTGCTATCATCATGAAACGTTCAGATCACTTACAACTCAATAGATTCTACCTTCCTGTAACGTTTCAGCCTGATTGGACCTTGTTTTCACACAAATGAACCCAGAATGATGTGAAATTGTGCTTAGTGCAGCATAATTCTCGGTGCCATTTAAAAACCATAAGTTCTAATGACTCCATTGCTTTTTGTGGTTGTAGGGGCTGTTGATTGGAGTACACTAAAACAAACCTAACCTCTCTAGGACATTCAGAAGCAAAGTTATAAGCCCACAAAGGTGTAACTGGACTACTTCTTTAAAGTGACACCAGGCCCGGTGTCCTTTGGGACATGGTTTGACCCCCTAAGGAATGTGTGATCATCTTGAAACGTTCAGATCACTTACAACTCAATAGATTCTACCTTCCTGTAACGTTTCAGCCTGATTGGACCTTGTTTTCACACAAATGAACCCAGAATGATGTGAAATTGTTCTTCGTGCAACATAATTCTGGGTGCCATTTACAAACCATAAGTGCTAATGACTCCATTCCTTTTTGTGGCTGTAGGGGCTGTTGATTGGAGTACACTAAAACAAACCTGATCTCTCTAGGAAATTCAGAAGCCAAGTTATAAGCCCACAAATGTGTAACTGGACTACTTCTTTAAAATGACACCAGTTCTGGTGACCTTTGGGACATGGTTTGACCCCCTTAGGAAAGGCTATCATCATGAAACGTTCAGATCACTTACAACTCAATAGATTCTACCTTCCTGTAACGTTTCAGCCTGATTGGACCTTGTTTTCACACAAATGAACCCAGAATGATGTGAAATTGTGCTTCGTGCAACATAATTCTGGGTGCCATTTAAAAACCATAAGTGCTAATGACTCCATTCCTTTTTGTGGTTTTTGGGGCTGTTGTTTGGAGAACACTAAAACAAACCTAACCTCTCTAGGACATTCAGAAGCCAAGTTATAAGCCCACAAAGGTGTAACTGGACTGCTTTTTTAAGGTGACACCAGGCCCGGTGACCTTTGGGACATGGTTTGACCACCTATAGGAATGTGCGATCATCTTGAAACGTTCAGATAACTTACAACTCAATAGATTCTACCTTCCTGTAACGTTTCAGCCTGATTGGACCTTGTTTTCACACAAATGAACCCAGAATGATGTGAAATTGTGCTTCGTGCAATATAATTCTGGGTGCCATTTAAAAACCATAAGTGCTAATGACTCCATTCCTTTTTGTGTTTGTAGGGGCTGTTGATTGGAGTATACTAAAACAAACCTGATCTCTCTAGGACATTCAGAAGCCAAGTTATAAGCCCACAAAGGTGTAACTGGACTACATCTTGAAATTGACACCAGATCCGGTGACCTTTGGGACATGGTTTGACCCCCTTAGGAAAGTGCTATCATCATGAAACGTTCAGATCACTTACAACTCAATAGATTCTACCTTCCTGTAACGTTTCAGCCTGATTGGACCTTGTTTTCACACAAATGTTCCCAAAATGATGTGAAATTGTGCTTCGTGCAACATAATTCTGGGTGCCATTTACAAACCATAAGTGCTAATGACTCCATTCCTTTTTGTGGTTGTAGGGGCTGTTGGTTGGAGTACATTAAAACAAACCTGATCTCTCTAGGACATTCAGAAGCCAAGTTATAAGCCCACAAATGTGTAACTGGACTACTTCTTTAAATTGACACCAGATCCGGTGACCTTTGGGACATGGATTGACCCCTTTAGGAAAGTGCTATCATCATGAAACGTTCAGATCACTTACAACTCAATAGATTCTACCTTCCTGTAACGTTTCAGCCTGATTGGACCTTGTTTTCACACAAATGGACCCAGAATGATGTGAAATTGTGCTTCGTGCAACATAATTCTGGGTGCCATTTACAAACCTTAAGTGCTAATGACTCCATTCCTTTTTGAGGTTGTAGGGGCTGTTGATTGGAGTACACTAAAACAAACCTGATCTCTCTAGGGCATTCAGAAGCCAAGTTATAAGCCCTCAAAGGTGTAACTGGACTACTTCTTTAAAGTGACACCAGGCAAGGTGACCTTTTGGACATGGTTTGACCCCCTTAGGAAAGTGCTATCATCATGAAACCTTCAGATCACTTACAACTCAATAGATTCTACCTTCCTGTAACGTTTCAGCCTGATTGGACCTTGTTTTCACACAAATGAACCCAGAATGATGTGAAATTGTGCTTCGTGCAACATAATTCTGGGTGCCATTTACAAACCATAAGTGCTAATGACTCCATTCCTTTTTGGGGTTGTAGGGGCTGTTGGTTGGAGTACATTAAAACAAACCTGATCTCTCTAGGACATTCAGAAGCCAAGTTATAAGCCCACAAATGTGTAACTGGACTTCTTCTTTAAATTGACACCAGATCCGGTGACCTTTGGGACATGGTTTGACCCCCTTAGGAAAGTGCTATCATCATGAAACGTTCAGATCACTTACAACTCAATAGATTCTACCTTCCTGTAACGTTTCAGCCTGATTGGACCTTGTTTTCACACAAATGAACCCAGAATGATGTGAAATTGTGCTTAGTGCAGCATAATTCTGGGTGCCATTTAAAAACCATAAGTTCTAATGACTCCAATGCTTTTTGTGGTTGTAGGGGCTGTTGGTTGGAGTACATTAAAACAAACCTGATCTCTCTAGGACATTCAGAAGCCAAGTTATAAGCCCACAAAGGTGTAACTGGACTGCTTCTTTAAGGTGACACCAGGCCCGGTGACCTTTGGGACATGGTTTGACCACCTATAGGAATGTGCGATCATCTTGAAACGTTCAGATAACTTACAACTCAATAGATTCTACCTTCCTGTAACGTTTCAGCCTGATTGGACCTTGTTTTCACACAAATGAACCCAGAATGATGTGAAATTGTGCTTCGTGCAATATAATTCTGGGTGCCATTTAAAAACCATAAGTGCTAATGACTCCATTCCTTTTTGTGTTTGTAGGGGCTGTTGATTGGAGTATACTAAAACAAACCTGATCTCTCTAGGACATTCAGAAGCCAAGTTATAAGCCCACAAAGGTGTAACTGGACTACATCTTGAAATTGACACCAGATCCGGTGACCTTTGGGACATGGTTTGACCCCCTTAGGAAAGTGCTATCATCATGAAACGTTCAGATCACTTACAACTCAATAGATTCTACCTTCCTGTAACGTTTCAGCCTGATTGGACCTTGTTTTCACACAAATGTTCCCAAAATGATGTGAAATTGTGCTTCGTGCAACATAATTCTGGGTGCCATTTACAAACCATAAGTGCTAATGACTCCATTCCTTTTTGTGGTTGTAGGGGCTGTTGGTTGGAGTACATTAAAACAAACCTGATCTCTCTAGGACATTCAGAAGCCAAGTTATAAGCCCACAAATGTGTAACTGGACTACTTCTTTAAATTGACACCAGATCCGGTGACCTTTGGGACATGGATTGACCCCTTTAGGAAAGTGCTATCATCATGAAACGTTCAGATCACTTACAACTCAATAGATTCTACCTTCCTGTAACGTTTCAGCCTGATTGGACCTTGTTTTCACACAAATGGACCCAGAATGATGTGAAATTGTGCTTCGTGCAACATAATTCTGGGTGCCATTTACAAACCTTAAGTGCTAATGACTCCATTCCTTTTTGAGGTTGTAGGGGCTGTTGATTGGAGTACACTAAAACAAACCTGATCTCTCTAGGGCATTCAGAAGCCAAGTTATAAGCCCTCAAAGGTGTAACTGGACTACTTCTTTAAAGTGACACCAGGCAAGGTGACCTTTTGGACATGGTTTGACCCCCTTAGGAAAGTGCTATCATCATGAAACCTTCAGATCACTTACAACTCAATAGATTCTACCTTCCTGTAACGTTTCAGCCTGATTGGACCTTGTTTTCACACAAATGAACCCAGAATGATGTGAAATTGTGCTTCGTGCAACATAATTCTGGGTGCCATTTACAAACCATAAGTGCTAATGACTCCATTCCTTTTTGGGGTTGTAGGGGCTGTTGGTTGGAGTACATTAAAACAAACCTGATCTCTCTAGGACATTCAGAAGCCAAGTTATAAGCCCACAAATGTGTAACTGGACTTCTTCTTTAAATTGACACCAGATCCGGTGACCTTTGGGACATGGTTTGACCCCCTTAGGAAAGTGCTATCATCATGAAACGTTCAGATCACTTACAACTCAATAGATTCTACCTTCCTGTAACGTTTCAGCCTGATTGGACCTTGTTTTCACACAAATGAACCCAGAATGATGTGAAATTGTGCTTAGTGCAGCATAATTCTGGGTGCCATTTAAAAACCATAAGTTCTAATGACTCCAATGCTTTTTGTGGTTGTAGGGGCTGTTGGTTGGAGTACATTAAAACAAACCTGATCTCTCTAGGACATTCAGAAGCCAAGTTATAAGCCCACAAAGGTGTAACTGGACTGCTTCTTTAAGGTGACACCAGGCCCGGTGACCTTTGGGACATGGTTTGACCACCTATAGGAATGTGCGATCATCTTGAAACGTTCAGATAACTTACAACTCAATAGATTCTACCTTCCTGTAACGTTTCAGCCTGATTGGACCTTGTTTTCACACAAATGAACCCAGAATGATGTGAAATTGTGCTTCGTGCAATATAATTCTGGGTGCCATTTAAAAACCATAAGTGCTAATGACTCCATTCCTTTTTGTGGTTGTAGGGGCTGTTGATTGGAGTATACTAAAACAAACCTGATCTCTCTAGGACATTCAGAAGCCAAGTTATAAGCCCACAAAGGTGTAACTGGACTACATCTTTAAATTGACACCAGATCCGGTGACCTTTGGGACATGGTTTGACCCCCTTAGGAAAGTGCTATCATCATGAAACGTTCAGATCACTTACAACTCAATAGATTCTACCTTCCTGTAACGTTTCAGCCTGATTGGACCTTGTTTTCACACAAATGTTCCCAAAATGATGTGAAATTGTGCTTTGTGCAACATAATTCTGGGTGCCATTTACAAACCATAAGTGCTAATGACTCCATTCCTTTTTGTGGTTGTAGGGGCTGTTGGTTGGAGTACATTAAAACAAACCTGATCTCTCTAGGACATTCAGAAGCCAAGTTATAAGCCCACAAATGTGTAACTGGACTACTTCTTTAAATTGACACCAGATCCGGTGACCTTTCGGACATGGATTGACCCCTTTAGGAAAGTGCTATCATCATGAAACGTTCAGATCACTTACAACTCAATAGATTCTACCTTCCTGTAACGTTTCAGCCTGATTGGACCTTGTTTTCACACAAATGGACCCAGAATGATGTGAAATTGTGCTTCGTGCAACATAATTCTGGGTGCCATTTACAAACCTTAAGTGCTAATGACTCCATTCCTTTTTGAGGTTGTAGGGGCTGTTGATTGGAGTACACTAAAACAAACCTGATCTCTCTAGGGCATTCAGAAGCCAAGTTATAAGCCCTCAAAGGTGTAACTGGACTACTTCTTTAAAGTGACACCAGGCAAGGTGACCTTTTGGACATGGTTTGACCCCCTTAGGAAAGTGCTATCATCATGAAACCTTCAGATCACTTACAACTCAATAGATTCTACCTTCCTGTAACGTTTCAGCCTGATTGGACCTTGTTTTCACACAAATGAACCCAGAATGATGTGAAATTGTGCTTCGTGCAACATAATTCTGGGTGCCATTTACAAACCATAAGTGCTAATGACTCCATTCCTTTTTGGGGTTGTAGGGGCTGTTGGTTGGAGTACATTAAAACAAACCTGATCTCTCTAGGACATTCAGAAGCCAAGTTATAAGCCCACAAATGTGTAACTGGACTTCTTCTTTAAATTGACACCAGATCCGGTGACATTTGGTACATGGTTTGACCCCCTTAGGAAAGTGCTATCATCATGAAACGTTCAGATCACTTACAACTCAATAGATTCTACCTTCCTGTAACGTTTCAGCCTGATTGGACCTTGTTTTCACACAAATGAACCCAGAATGATGTGAAATTGTGCTTAGTGCAGCATAATTCTGGGTGCCATTTAAAAACCATAAGTTCTAATGACTCCAATGCTTTTTGTGGTTGTAGGGGCTGTTGGTTGGAGTACATTAAAACAAACCTGATCTCTCTAGGACATTCAGAAGCCAAGTTATAAGCCCACAAATGTGTAACTGGACTACTTCTTTAAATTGACACCAGATCCGGTGACCTTTGGGACATGGTTTGACCCCCTTAGGAAAATGCTATCATCATGAAACGTTCAGATCACTTACAACTCAATAGATTCTACCTTCCTGTAACGTTTCAGCCTGATTGGACCTTGTTTTCACACAAATGGACCCAGAATGATGTGAAATTGTGCTTCGTGCAACATAATTCTGGGTGCCATTTACAAACCTTAAGTGCTAATGACTCCATTCCTTTTTGAGGTTGTAGGGGCTGTTGATTGGAGTACACTAAAACAAACCTGATCTCTCTAGGGCATTCAGAAGCCAAGTTATAAGCCCTCAAAGGTGTAACTGGACTACTTCTTTAAAGTGACACCAGGCCCGGTGACCTTTGGGACATGGTTTGACCCCCTTAGGAAAGTGCTATCATCATGAAACCTTCAGATCACTTACAACTCAATAGATTCTACCTTCCTGTAAAGTTTCAGCCTGATTGGACCTTGTTTTCACACAAATGAACCCAGAATGATGTGAAATTGTACTTCTTGCAACATAATTCTGGGTGCCATTTACAAACCATAAGTGCTAATGACTCCATTCCTTTTTGGGGTTGTAGGGGCTGTTGGTTGGAGTACATTAAAACAAACCTGATCTCTCTAGGACATTCAGAAGCCAAGTTATAAGCCCACAAATGTGTAACTGGACTACTTCTTTAAATTGACACCAGATCCGGTGACCTTTGGGACATGGTTTGACCCCCTTAGGAAAGTGCTATCATCATGAAACGTTCAGATCACTTACAACTCAATAGATTCTACCTTCCTGTAACGTTTCAGCCTGATTGGACCTTGTTTTCACACAAATGAACCCAGAATGATGTGAAATTGTGCTTCGTGCAACATAATTCTGGGTGCCATTTAAAAACCATAAGTGCTAATGACTCCATTCCTTTTTGTGGTTGTAGGGGCTGTTGATTGGAGAACACTAAAACAAACCTAACCTCTCTAGGACATTCAGAAGCCAAGTTATAAGCCCACAAAGGTGTAACTGGACTGCTTCTTTAAGGTGACACCAGGCCCGGTGACCTTTGGGACATGGTTTGACCCCCTATAGGAATGTGCGATCATCTTGAAACGTTCAGATAACTTACAACTCAATAGATTCTACCTTCCTGTAACGTTTCAGCCTGATTGGACCTTGTTTTCACACAAATGAACCCAGAATGATGTGAAATTGTGCTTCGTGCAATATAATTCTGGGTGCCATTTACAAACCATAAGTGCTAATGACTCCATTCCTTCTTGTGGTTGTAGGGGCTGTTGATTGGAGTACACTAAAACAAACCTAACCTCTCTAGGACATTCAGAAGCCAAGTTATAAGCCCACAAAGTTGTAACTGGACTACTTCTTTAAGGTGACACCAGACCCGGTGACCTTTGGGACATGGTTTGACCCCCTATAGGAATGTGCGATCATCTTGAAACGTTCAGATCACTTACAACTCAATAGATTCTACCTTCCTGTAACGTTTCAGCCTGATTGGACCTTGTTTTCACACAAATGAACCCAGAATGATGTGACATTTTGCTTAGTGCAGCATAATTCTGGGTGCCCTTTACAAACCTTAAGTGCTAATGACTCCATTCCTTTTTGTGGTTGTAGGGGCTGTTGATTGGAGTACACTAAAACAAACCTTATCTCTCTAGGACATTCAGAAGCCAAATTATAAGCCCACAAATGTGTAACTGGACTACTTCTTTAAAGTGACACCAGATCCGGTGACCTTTGGGACATGGTTTGACACCCTTAGGAAAGTGCTATCATCATGAAACGTTCAGATCACTTACAACTCAATAGATTCTACCTTTCTGTAACGTTTCAGCCTGATTGGACCTTGTTTTCACACAAATGGACCCAGAATGATGTGAAATTGTGCTTCGTGCAACATAATTCTGGGTGCCATTTAAAAACCATAAGTTCTAATGACTCCATTGCTTTTTGTGGTTGTAGGGGCTGTTGATTGGAGTACACTAAAACAAACCTAACCTCTCTAGGACATTCAGAAGCCAAGTTATAAGCCCACAAAGGTGTAACTGGACTACTTCTTTAAAGTGACACCAGGCCCGGTGACCTTTGGGACATGGTTTGACACCCTATAGGAATGTGCGATCATCTTGAAACGTTCAGATCACTTACAACTCAATAGATTCTACCTTCCTGTAACGTTTCAGCCTGATTGGACCTTGTTTTCACACAAATGAACCCAGAATGATGTGAAATTGTGCTTCGTGCAACATAATTCAAGGTGCCACTTAAAAACCATAAGTGCTAAAGACTCCATTCCTTTTTGTGGTTGTAGGGGCTGTTGATTGGAGAACACTAAAACAAACCTAACCTCTCTAGGACATTCAGAAGCCAAGTTATAAGCCCACAAAGGTGTAACTGGACTGCTTCTTTAAAGTGACACCAGGCCCGGTGACCTTTGGGACATGGTTTGACCCCCTATAGGAATGTGCGATCATCTTGAAACGTTCAGATAACTTACAACTCAATAGATTCTACCTTCCTGTAACGTTTCAGCCTGATTGGACCTTGTTTTCACACAAATGAACCCAGAATGATGTGAAATTGTGCTTCGTGCAATATAATTCTGGGTGCCATTTAAAAACCATAAGTGCTAATGACTCCATTCCTTTTTGTGGTTGTAGGGGCTGTTGATTGGAGTATACTAAAACAAACCTGATCTCTCTAGGACATTCAGAAGCCAAGTTATAAGCCCACAAATGTGTAACTGGACTACTACTTTAAATTGACACCAGATCCGGTGACCTTTGGGACATGGTTTGACCCCCTTAGGAAAGGGCTATCATCATGAAACGTTCAGATCACTTACAACTCAATAGATTCTACCTTCCTGTAACGTTTCAGCCTGATTGGACCTTGTTTTCACACAAATGAACCCAGAATGATGTGAAATTGTGCTTTGTGCAGCATAATTCTGGGTGCCATTTACAAACCATAAGTGCTAATGACTCCATTCCTTCTTGTGGTTGTAGGGGCTGTTGATTGGAGTACACTAAAACAAACCTAACCTCTCTAGGACATTCAGAAGCCAAGTTATAAGCCCACAAAGTTGTAACTGGACTACTTCTTTAAGGTGACACCACACCCGGTGACCTTTGGGACATGGTTTGACCCCCTATAGGAATGTGCGATCATCTTGAAACGTTCAGATCACTTACAACTCAATAGATTCTACCTTCCTGTAACGTTTCAGCCTGATTGGACCTTGTTTTCACACAAATGAACCCAGAATGATGTGAAATTTTGCTTAGTGCAGCATAATTCTGGGTGCCCTTTACAAACCTTAAGTGCTAATGACTCCATTCCTTTTTGTGGTTGTAGGGGCTGTTGATTGGAGTACACTAAAACAAACCTTATCTCTCTAGGACATTCAGAAGCCAAATTATAAGCCCACAAATGTGTAACTGGACTACTTCTTTAAATTGACACCAGATCCGGTGACCTTTGGGACATGGTTTGACCCCCTTAGGAAAGTGCTATCATCATGAAACGTTCAGATCACTTACAACTCAATAGATTCTACCTTTCTGTAACGTTTCAGCCTGATTGGACCTTGTTTTCACACAAATGGACCCAGAATGATGTGAAATTGTGCTTCGTGCAACATAATTCTGGGTGCCATTTACAAACCATAAGTGCTAATGACTCCATTCCTTTTTGTGGTTGTAGGGGCTGTTGATTGGAGAACACTAAAACAAACCTAACCTCTCTAGGACATTCAGAAGCCAAGTTATAAGCCCACAAAGGTGTAACTGGACTACTTCTTTAAAGTGACACCAGGCCCGGTGACCTTTGGGACATGGTTTGACATCCTATAGGAATGTGCGATCATCTTGAATCGTTCAGATCACTTACAACTCAATAGATTCTACCTTCCTGTAACGTTTCAGCCTGATTGGACCTTGTTTTCACACAAATGAACCCAGAATGATGTGAAATTGTGCTTCGTGCAACATAATTCTGGGTGCCATTTAAAAACCATAAGTGCTAATGACTCCATTCCTTTTTGTTGTTGTAGTTGCTGTTGATTGGAGAAGACTAAAACAAACCTAACCTCTCTAGGACATTCAGAAGCCAAGTTATAAGCCCACAAAGTTGTAACTGGACTACTTCTTTAAGGTGACACCAGACCCGGTGACCTTTGGGACATGGTTTGACCCCCTATAGGAATGTGCGATCATCTTGAAACGTTCAGATCACTTACAACTCAATAGATTCTACCTTCCTGTAACGTTTCAGCCTGATTGGACCTTGTTTTCACACAAATGAACCCAGAATGATGTGAAATTTTGCTTAGTGCAGCATAATTCTGGGTGCCCTTTACAAACCTTAAGTGCTAATGACTCCATTCCTTTTTGTGGTTGTAGGGGCTGTTGATTGGAGTACACTAAAACAAACCTTATCTCTCTAGGACATTCAGAAGCCAATTTATAAGCCCACAAAGTTGTAACTGGACTACTTCTTTAAGGTGACACCAGATCCGGTGACCTTTGGGACATGGTTTGACCCCCTTAGGAAAGGGCTATCATCATGAAACGTTCAGGTCACTTACAACTCAATAGATTCTACCTTTCTGTAACGTTTCACCCTGATTGGACCTTGTTTTCACACAAATGGACCCAGAATGATGTGAAATTGTGCTTCGTGCAACATAATTCTGGGTGCCATTTACAAACCATAAGTGCTAATGACTCCATTCCTTTTTGTGGTTGTAGGGGCTGTTGGTTGGAGTACATTAAAACAAACCTGATCTCTCTAGGACATTCAGAAGCCAAGTTATAAGCCCACAAATGTGTAACTGGACTACTTCTTTAAATTGACACCAGATCCGGTGACCTTTGGGACATGGTTTGACCCCCTTAGGAAAGTGCTATCATCATGAAACGTTCCGATCGCTTACAACTCAATAGATTCTACCTTCCTGTAACGTTTCAGCCTGATTGGACCTTGTTTTCACACAAATGAACCCAGAATGATGTGAAATTTTGATTAGTGCAGCATAATTCTGGGTGCCCTTTACAAACCTTAAGTGCTAATGACTCCATTCCTTTTTGTGGTTGTAGGGGCAGTTGATTGGAGTACACTAAAACAAACCTTATCTCTCTAGGACATTCAGAAGCCAAATTATAAGCCCACAAAGTTGTAACTGGACTACTTCTTTAAGGTGACACCAGATCCGGTGATCTTTGGGACATGGTTTGACCCCCTTAGGAAAGTGCTATCATCATGAAACGTTCAGATCACTTACAACTCAATAGATTCTACCTTTCTGTAACGTTTCACCCTGATTGGACCTTGTTTTCACACAAATGGACCCAGAATGATGTGAAATTGTGCTTCGTGCAACATAATTCTGGGTGCCATTTACAAACCATAAGTGCTAATGACTCCATTCCTTTTTGTGGTTGTAGGGGCTGTTGATTGGAGAACACTAAAAGTAACCTAACCTCTCTAGGACATTCAGAAGCCAAGTTATAAGCCCACAAAGGTGTAACTGGACTGCTTCTTTAAAGTGACACCAGGCCCGGTGACCTTTGGGACATGGTTTGACCCCCTATAGGAATGTGTGATCATCTTGAAACGTTCAGATCACTTACAACTCAATAGATTTTAGTTTCCTGTAATGTTTCAGCCTGATTGGACCTTGTTTTCACACAAATGAACCCAGAATGATGTGAAATTGTGCTTCGTGCAACATAATTCTGGGTGCCATTTACAAACCATAAGTGCTAATGACTCCATTCCTTTTTGTGGTTGTAGGGGCTGTTGATTGGAGTACACTAAAACAAACCTGATCTCTCGAGGGCATTCAGAAGCCAAGTTATAAGCCCACAAAGGTGTAACTGGACTACTTCTTTAAATTTACACCAGGCCCGGTGACCTTTGGGACATGGTTTGACCCCCTTAGGAAAGTGCTATCATCATGAAACGTTCAGATCACTTACAACTCAATAGATTCTACCTTCCTGTAACATTTCAGCCTGATTGGACCTTGTTTTCACACAAATGAACCCAGAATGATGTGAAATTGTGCTTCGTGCAACATAATTCTGGGTGCCATTTAAAAACCATAAGTGCTAATGACTCCATTCCTTTTTGAGGTTGTAGGGGCTGTTGATTGGAGTACACTAAAACAAACCTGATCTCTCTAGGACATTCAGAAGCCAAGTTATAAGCCCTCAAAGGTGTAAATGGACTGCTTCTTTAAAGTGACACCAGGCCGGTGACCTTTGGGACATGGTTTGACCCCCTATAGGAATGTGCGATCATCATGAAACGTTCAGATCACTTACAACTCAATAGATTCTACCTTCTTGTAACGTTTCAGCCTGATTGGACCTTGTTTTCACACAAATGAACCCAGAATGATGTGAAATTGTGCTTAGTGCAGCATAATTCTGGGTGCCATTTACAAACCATAAGTGCTAATGACGCCATTCCTTTTTGTGGTTGTAGGGGCTGTTGGTTGGAGTACATTAAAACAAACCTGATCTCTCTAGGACATTCAGAAGCCAAGTTATAAGCCCACAAATGTGTAACTGGACTACTTCTTTAAATTGACACCAGATCCGGTGACTTTTGGGACATGGTTTGACCCCCTTAGGAAAGTGCTATCATCATGAAACGTTCAGATCGCTTACAACTCAATAGATTCTACCTTCCTGTAACATTTCAGCCTGATTGGACCTTGTTTTCACACAAATGAACCCAGAATGATGTGAAATTGTGCTTCGTGCAACATAATTCTGGGTGCCATTTACAAACCATAAGTGCGAATGACTCCATTCCTTTTTGTGGTTGTACGGGCTGTTGATTGGAGAACACTAAAACAAACCTAACCTCTCTAGGACATTCAGAAGCCAAGTTATAAGCCCACAAAGGTGTAACTGGACTACTTCTTTAAATTGACACCAGATCCGGGGACCTTTGGGACATGGTTTGACCGCCTTAGGAAAGTGCTATCATCATGAATCGTTCAGATCACTTACAACTCAATAGATTCTACCTTCCTGTAACATTTCAGCCTGATTGGACCTTGTTTTCACACAAATGAACCCAGAATGATGTGAAATTGTGCTTCGTGCAACATAATTCTGGGTGCCATTTAAAAACCATAAGTGCTAATGACTCCATTCCTTTTTGAGGTTGTAGGGGCTGTTGATTGGAGTACACTAAAACAAACCTGATCTCTCTAGGATATTCAGAAGCCAAGTTATAAGCCCTCAAAGGTGTAACTGGACTACTTCTTTAAAGTGACACCAGGCCCGGTGACATTTGGGACATTTTTTGACCCCCTTAGGAAAGTGCTATCATCATGAAACGTTCAGATCACTTACAACTCAATATATTCTACCTTCCTGGAACATTTCAGCCTGATTGGACCTTGTTTTCACACAAATGAACCCAGAATGATGTGAAATTGTGCTTCGTGCAACATAATTCTGGGTGCCATTTAAAAACCATAAGTGCTAATGACTCCATTCCTTTTTGAGGTTGTAGGGGCTGTTGATTGGAGTACACTAAAACAAACCTGATCTCTCTAGGACATTCAGAAGCCAAGTTATAAGCCCTCAAAGGTGTAAATGGACTACTGCTTTAAAGTGACACCAGGCCCGGTGACCTTTGGGACATGGTTTGACCCCCTATAGGAATGTGCAATCATCATGAAACGTTCAGATCACTTACAACTCAATAGATTCTACCTTCTTGTAACGTTTCAGCCTGATTGGACCTTGTTTTCACACAAATGAACCCAGAATGATGTGAAATTGTGCTTAGTGCAGCATAATTCTGGGTGCCATTTACAAACCATAAGTGCTAATGACTCCATTCCTTTTTGTGGTTGTAGGGGCTGTTGGTTGGAGTACATTAAAACAAACCTGATCTCTCTAGGACATTCAGAAGCCAAGTTATAAGCCCACAAATGTGTAACTGGACTACTTCTTTAAATTGACACCAGATCCGGTGACCTTTGGGACATGGTTTGACCCCCTTAGGAAAGTGCTATCATCATGAAACGTTCAGATTGCTTACAACTCAATAGATTCTACCTTCCTGTAACGTTTCAGCCTGATTGGACCTTGTTTTCACACAAATGAACCCAGAATGATGTGAAATTGTGCTTCGTGCAACATAATTCTGGGTGCCATTTACAAACCATAAGTGCTAATGACTCCATTACTTTTTGTGGTTGTAGGGGCTGTTGATTGGAGAACACTAAAATAAACCTAACCTCTCTAGGACATTCAGAAGCCAAGTTATAAGCCCACAAAGGTGTAACTGGACTACTTCTTTAAAGTGACACCAGGCCCGGTGACCTTTGGGACATGGTTTTACCCCCTATAGGAATGTGCGATCATCTTGAAACGTTCAGATCACTTACAACTCAATAGATTTTACCTTCCTGTAACGTTTCAGCCTGATTGGACCTTGTTTTCACACAAATGAACCCAGAATGATGTGAAATTGTGCTTCGTGCAACATAATTCTGGGTGCCATTTAAAAACCTTAAGTGCTAATGACTCCATTCCTTTTTGTGGTTGTAGGGGCTGTTGATTGGAGTCTACTAAAACAAACCTGATCTCTCTTGGACATTCAGAAGCCAAGTTATAAGCCCACAAAGGTGTAACTGGACTACTTCTTTAAATTGACACCAGATCCGGTGACCTTTGGGACATGGTTTGACCCCCTTAGGAAAGTGCTATCATCATGAAACGATCAGATCACTTACAACTCAATAGATTCTACCTTCCTGTAACATTTCAGCCTGATTGGACCTTGTTTTCACACAAATGAACCCAGAATGATGTGAAATTGTGCTTCATGCAACATAATTCTGGGTGCCATTTAAAAACCATAAGTGCTAATGACTCCATTCCTTTTTGAGTTTGTATGGGCTGTTGATTGGAGTACACTAAAACAAACCTGATCTCTCTAGGATATTCAGAAGCCAAGTTATAAGCCCTCAAAGGTGTAACTGGACTACCTCTTTAAAGTGACACCAGGCCCGGTGACCTTTGGGACATGGTTTGACCCCCTATAGGAATGTGCGATCATCATGAAACGTTCAGATCACTTACAACTCAATAGATTCTACCTTCTTGTAACGTTTCAGCCTGATTGGACCTTGTTTTCACACAAAAGGACCCAGAATGATGTGAAATTGTGCTTCGTGCAACATAATTCTGGGTGCCATTTACAAACCATAAGTGAAAATGACTCCATTCCTTTTTGTGGTTGTAGGGGCTGTTGGTTGGAGTACATTAAAACAAATCTGATCTCTCTAGGACATTCAGAAGCCAAGTTATAAGCCCACAAATGTGTAACTGGACTACTTCTTTAAATTGACACCAGATTCGGTGACCTTTGGGACATGGTTTGACCCCCTTAGGAAAGTGCTATCATCATGAAACGTTCAAATCACTTACAACTCAATAGATTCTACCTTCCTGTAACGTTTCAGCCTGATTGGACCTTGTTTTCACACAAATGAACCCAGAATGATGTGAAATTGTGCTTCGTGCAACATAATTCTGGGTGCCATTTACAAACCATAAGTGCTAATGACTCCATTCCTTTTTGTGGTTGTAGGGGCTGTTGATTGTAGTACACTAAAAAAAACCTAACCTCTCCAGGACATTCAGAAGCCAAGTTATAAGCCCACAAAGGTGTAACTGGACCACTTCTTTAAAGTGACACCAGGCCCGGTGACCATTGGGACATGGTTTTACCCCCTATAGGAATGTGCGATCATCTTGAAACGTTCAGATCACTTACAACTCAATAGATTCTACCTTCTTGTAGCGTTTCAGCCTGATTGGACCTTGTTTTCACACAAATGTTCCCAGAATGATGTGAAATTGTGCTTCGTGCATTATAAGTCTGGGTGCCATTTACAAACCATAAGTGCTAATGACTCCATTCCTTTTTGTGGTTGTAGGGGCTGTTGATTGGATTACATTTAAACAAACCTGATCTCTCTAGGACATTCAGAAGCCAAGTTATAAGCCCACAAAGGTGTAACTGGACTACTTCTTTAAATTGACACCAGATCCGGTGACCTTTGGGACATGGTTTGACCCTCTTAGGAAAGTGCTATCATCATGAAACGTTCAGATCACTTACAACTCAATAGATTCTACCTTCTTGTAGCTTTTCAGTCTGATTGGACCTTGTTTTCACACAAATGAACCCAGAATGATGTGAAATTGTGCTTCGTGCAACATAATTCTGGGTGCCATTTAAACACCATAAGTGCTAATGACTCCATTCCTTTTTGTGGTTGTAGGGGCTGTTGATTGGAGTATACTAAAACAAACCTGATCTCTCTAGGACATTCAGAAGCCAAGTTATAGGCCCACAAAGGTGTAACTGGACTACTTCTTTAAATTGACACCAGATCCGGTGACCTTTGGGACATGGTTTGACCCCCTTAGGAAAGTGCTATCATCATGAAACGATCAGATCACTTACAACTCAATAGATTCTACCTTCCTGTAACATTTGAGCCTGATTGGACCTTGTTTTCACACAAATGAACCCAGAATGATGTGAAATTGTGCTTCGTGCAACATAATTCTGGGTGCCATTTAAAAACCATAAGTGCTAATGACTCCATTCCTTTTTGAGTTTGTATGGGCTGTTGATTGGAGTACACTAAAACAAACATGATCTCTCTAGGACATTCAGAAGCCAAGTTATAAGCCCTCAAAGGTGTAACTGGACTACTTCTTTAAAGTGACACCAGGCCCGGTGACCTTTGGGACTTGGTTTGACCCCCTTAGGAAAGTGCTATCATCATGAAACGTTCAGATCACTTACAACTCAATAGATTCTACCTTCCTGTAACGTTTCAGCCTGATTGGACCTTGTTTTCACACAAATGAACCCAGAATGATGTGAAATTGTGCTTAGTGCAGCATAATTCTGGGTGCCATTTAAAAACCATAAGTTCTAATGACTCCATTGCTTTTTGTGGTTGTAGGGGCTGTTGATTGGAGTACACTAAAACAAACCTAACCTCTCTAGGACATTCAGAAGCCAAGTTATAAGCCCACAAAGGTGTAACTGGACTACTTCTTTAAATTGACACCAGATCCGGTGACCTTTGGGACATGGTTTGACCCCCTTAGGAAAGTGCTATCATCATGAAACGTTCAGATCACTTACAACTCAATAGATTCTACCTTCCTGTAACGTTTCAGCCTGATTGGACCTTGTTTTCACACAAATGAACCCAGAATGATGTGAAATTGTGCTTTGTGCAGCATAATTCTGGGTGCCATTTACAAACCATAAGTACTAATGACTCCATTCCTTTTTGTGGTTGTAGGGGCTGTTGATTGGAGTACACTAAAACAAACCTGATCTCTCTAGGACATTCAGAAGCCAAGTTATAAGCCCTCAAAGGTGTAACTGGACTACTTCTTTAAGGTGACACCAGACCCGGTGACCTTTGGGACATGGTTTGACCCCCTATAGGAATGTGCGATCATCTTGAAACGTTCAGATCACTTACAACTCAATAGATTCTACCTTCCTGTAACGTTTCAGCGTGATTGGACCTTGTTTTCACACAAATGAACCCAGAATGATGTGAAATTTTGCTTAGTGCAGCATAATTCTGGGTGCCCTTTACAAACCTTAAGTGCTAATGACTCCATTCCTTTTTGTGGTTGTAGGGGCTGTTGATTGGAGTACACTAAAACAAACCTAACCTCTCTAGGACATTCAGAAGCCAAATTATAAGCCCACAAATGTGTAACTGGACTACTTCTTTAAATTGACACTAGATCCGGTGACCTTTGGGACATGGTTTGACCCCCTTAGGAAAGTGCTATCATCATGAAACGTTCAGATCACTTACAACTCAATAGATTCTACCTTTCTGTAACGTTTCAGCCTGATTGGACCTTGTTTTCACACAAATGAACCCAGAATGATGTGAAATTGTGCTTCGTGCAACATAATTCTGGGTGTCATTTAAAAACCATAAGTGCTAATGACTCCATTCCTTTTTGGGTTGTAGGGGCTGTTGATTGGAGTATACTAAAACAAACCTGATCTCTCTAGGACATCCAGAAGCCAAGTTATAAGCCCACAAAGGTGTAACTGGACTACTTCTTTAAATTGACACCAGATCCGGTGACCTTTGGGACATTGTTTGACCCCATTAGGAAAGTGCTATCATCATGAAACGTTCAGATCACTTACAACTCAATAGATTCTACCTTCCTGTAACATTTCAGCCTGATTGGACCTTGTTTTCACACAAATGAACCAAGAATGATGTGAAATTGTGCTTCGTGCAACATAATTCTGGGTGCCATTTAAAAACGATAAGTGCTAATGACTCCATTCCTTTTTGTGGTTGTAGGGGCTGTTGATTGGAGTACACTAAAACAAACCTGATCTCTCTAGGACATTCAGAAGCCAAGTTATAAGCCCTTAATGGTGTAAATGGACTACTTCTTTAAAGTGACACCAGGCCCGGTGACCTTTGGGACATGGTTTGACCCCCTATAGGAAAGTGCTATCATCATGAAACGTTCAGATCACTTACAACTCAATAGATTCTACCTTCCTGTAACGTTTCAGCCTGATTGGACCTTGTTTTCACACAAATGAACCCAGAATGATGTGAAATTGTGCTTAGTGCAGCATAATTCTGGGTGCCATTTACAAACCATAAGTGCTAATGACTCCATTCCTTTTTGTGGTTGTAGGGGCTATTGGTTGGAGTACATTAAAACAAACCTGATCTCTCTAGGACATTCCGAAGCCACGTTATAAGCCCACAAATGTGTAACTGGACTACTTCTTTAAATTGACACCAGATCCGGTGACCTTTGGGACATGGTTTGACCCCCTTAGGAAAGTGCTATCATCATGAAACGTTCTGATCGCTTACATCTCAATAGATTCTACCTTCCTGTAACGTTTCAGCCTGATTGGACCTTGTTTTCACACAAATGAACCCAGAATGATGTGAAATTGTGCTTCGTGCAACATAATTCTGGGTGCCATTTACAAACCATAAGTGCTAATGACTCCATTCCTTTTTGTGGTTGTAGGGGCTGTTGATTGGAGAACACTAAAACAAACCTAACCTCTCTAGGACATTCAGAAGCCAAGTTATAAGCCCACAAAGGTGTAACTGGACTGCTTCTTTAAAGTGACACCAGGCCCGGTGACCTTTGGGACATGGTTTGACCCCCTATAGGAATGTGTGATCATCTTGAAACGTTCAGATCACTTACAACTCAATAGATTTTAGTTTCCTGTAACGTTTCATCCTGATTGGACCTTGTTTTCACACAAATGAACCCAGAATGATGTGAAATTGTGCTTCGTGCAACATAATTCTGGGTGCCATTTAAAAACCATAAGTGCTAATGACTCCATTCCTTTTTGTGGTTGTAGGGGCTGTTGATTGGAGTATACTAAAACAAACCTGATCTCTCTAGGGCATTCAGAAGCCAAGTTATAAGCCCACAAAGGTGTAACTGGACTACTTCTTTAAATTGACACCAGATCCGGGGACCTTTGGGACATGGTTTGACCGCCTTAGGAAAGTGCTATCATCATGAAACATTCAGATCACTTACAACTCAATAGATTCTACCTTCCTGTAACATTTCAGCCTGATTGGACCTTGTTTTCACACAAATGAACCCAGAATGATGTGAAATTGTGCTTCGTGCAACATAATTCTGGGTGCCATTTAAAAACCATAAGTGCTAATGACTCCATTCCTTTTTGAGGTTGTAGGGGCTGTTGATTGGAGTACATTAAAACAAACCTGATCTCTCTAGGATATTCAGAAGCCAAGTTATAAGCCCTCAAAGGTGTAACTGGACTACTTCTTTAAAGTGACACCAGGCCCGGTGACCTTTGGGACATGGTTTGACCCCCTTAGGAAAGTGCTATCATCAAGAAATGTTCAGACCACTTACAACTCAATAGATTCTACCTTCCTGTAACATTTCAGCCTGATTGGACCTTGTTTTCACACAAATGAACCCAGAATGATGTGAAATTGTGCTTCGTGCAACATAATTCTGGGTGCCATTTAAAAACCATAAGTGCTAATGACTCCATTCCTTTTTGAGGTTGTAGGGGCTGTTGATTGGAGTACACTAAAACAAACCTGATCTCTCTAGGACATTCAGAAGCCAAGTTATAAGCCCTCAAAGGTGTAAATGGACTACTTCTTTAAAGTGACAACAGGCCCGGTGACCTTTGGGACATGGTTTGACCCCCTATAGGAATGTGCGATCATCATGAAACGTTCAGATCACTTACAACTCAATTGATTCTACCTTCTTGTAACGTTTCAGCCTGATTGGACCTTGTTTTCACACAAATGAACCCAGAATGATGTGAAATTGTGCTTAGTGCAGCATAATTCTGGGTGCCATTTACAAACCATAAGTGCTAATGACTCCATTCCTTTTTGTGGTTGTAGGGGCTGTTGGTTGGAGTACATTAAAACAAACCTGATCTCTCTAGGACATTCAGAAGCCAAGTTATAAGCCCACAAATGAGTAACTGGATTACTTCTTTAAATTGACACCAGATCCGGTGACCTCTGGGACATGGTTTGACCCCCTTAAGAAAGTGCTATCATCATGAAACGTTCAAATCACTTACAACTCAATAGATTCTACCTTCCTGTAACGTTTCAGCCTGATTGGACCTTGTTTTCACACAAATGAACCGAGAATGATGTGAAATTGTGCTTCGTGCAACATAATTCTGGGTGCCATTTACAAACCATAAGTGCTAATGACTCCATTACTTTTTGTGGTTGTAGGGGCTGTTGACTGTAGTACACTAAAACAAACCTAACCTCTCTAGGACATTCAGAAGCCAAGTTATAAGCCCACAAAGGTGTAACTGGACTGCTTCTTTAAAGTGACACCAGGCCCGGTGACCTTTGGGACATGGTTTGACCCCCTTAGGAAAGTGCTATCATCATGAAACGTTCAGATCACTTACAACTCAATAGATTCTACCTTCTTGTAGCGTTTCAGCCTGATTGGACCTTGTTTTCACACAAATGAACCCAGAATGATGTGAAATTGTGCTTCGTGCAACATAATTCTGGGTGCCATTTAAACACCATAAGTGCTAATGACTCCATTCCTTTTTGTGGTTGTAGAGGCTGTTGGTTGGAGTACATTTAAACAAACCTGATCTCTCTAGGACATTCAGAAGCCAAGTTATAAGCCCACAAAGGTGTAACTGGACTACTTCTTTAAAGTGACACCAGGCCCGGT
This sequence comes from Nothobranchius furzeri, assembly GCF_043380555.1. Lineage (NCBI taxonomy): Eukaryota > Metazoa > Chordata > Actinopteri > Cyprinodontiformes > Nothobranchiidae > Nothobranchius > Nothobranchius furzeri. The sequence goes on along the minus strand of NC_091741.1, from coordinate 24,570,864 downwards.
GACCTTTGGGACATGGTTTGACCCCCTTAGGAAAGTGCTATCATTATGAAACGTTCAGATCACTTACAACTCAATAGATTCTACCTTCTTGTAGCGTTTCAGCCTGATTGGACCTTGTTTTCACACAAATGAACCCAGAATGATGTGAAATTGTGCTTCGTGCAACATAATTCTGGGTGCCATTTAAACACCATAAGTGCTAATGACTCCATTCCTTTTTGTGGTTGTAGGGGCTGTTGATTGGAGTATACTAAAACAAACCTGATCTCTCTAGGACATTCAGAAGCCAAGTTATAAGCCCACAAAGGTGTAACTGGACTACTTCTTTAAATTGACACCAGATCCGGTGACCTTTGGGTCATGGTTTGACCCCCTTAGGAAAGTGCTATCATCATGAAACGTTCAGATCACTTACAACTCAATAGATTCTACCTTCTTGTAGCGTTTCAGCCTGATTGGACCTTGTATTCACACAAATGAACCCAGAATGATGTGAAATTGTGCTTCGTGCAACATAATTCTGGGTGCCATTTACAAACCATAAGTGCTAATGACTCCATTCCTTTTTGTGGTTGTAGGGGCTGTTGATTGTAGTACACTAAAACAAACCTAACCTCTCTAGGACATTCAGAAGCCAAGTTATAAGCCCACAAAGGTGTAACTGGACTACTTCTTTAAAGTGACACCAGGCCCGGTGACCTTTGGGACATGGTTTGACCCCCTTAGGAAAGTGCTATCATCATGAAACGTTCAGATCACTTACAACTCAATAGATTCTACCTTCTTGTAGCGTTTCAGCCTGATTGGACCTTGTTTTCACACAAATGAACCCAGAATGATGTGAAATTGTGCTTCGTGCAACATAATTCTGGGTGCCATTTAAACACCATAAGTGCTAATGACTCCATTCCTTTTTGTGGTTGTAGGGGCTGTTGATTGGAGTATACTAAAACAAACCTGATCTCTCTAGGACATTCAGAAGCCAAGTTATAAGCCCACAAAGGTGTAACTGGACTACTTCTTTAAATTGACACCAGATCCGGTGACCTTTGGGACATGGTTTGACCCCCTTAGGAAAGTGCCATCATCATGAAACGTTCAGATCACTTACAACTCAATAGATTCTACCTTCTTGGAGCGTTTCAGCCTGATTGGACCTTGTTTTCACACAAATGTTCCCAGAATGATGTGAAATTGTGCTTCGTGCAACATAAGTCTGGGTGCCATTTACAAACCATAAGTGCTAATGACTCCATTCCTTTTTGTGGTTGTAGGGGCTGTTGGTTGGAGTACATTTAAACAAACCTGATCTCTCTAGGACATTCAGAAGCCAAGTTATAAGCCCACAAAGGTGTAACTGGACTACTTCTTTAAAGTGACACCAGGCCCGGTGACCTTTGGGACATTGTTTGACCCCCTTAGGAAAGTGCTATCATCATGAAACGTTCAGATCACTTACAACTCAATAGATTCTACCTTCTTGTAGCGTTTCAGCCTGATTGGACCTTGTTTTCACACAAATGAACCCAGAATGATGTGAAATTGTGCTTCGTGCAACATAATTCTGGGTGCCATTTAAACACCATAAGTGCTAATGACTCCATTCCTTTTTGTGGTTGTAGGAGCTGTTGATTGGAGTATACTAAAACAAACCTGATCTCTCTAGGACATTCAGAAGCCAAGTTATAAGCCCACAAAGGTGTAACTGGACTACTTCTTTAAATTGACACCAGATCCGGTGACCTTTGGGACATGGTTTGACCCCCTTAGGAAAGTGCTATCATCATGAAACGTTCAGATCACTTACAACTCAATAGATTCTACCTTCTTGTAGCGTTTCAGCCTGATTGGACCTTGTTTTCACACAAATGTTCCCAGAATGATGTGAAATTGTGCTTCGTGCAACATAAGTCTGGGTGCCATTTACAAACCATAAGTGCTAATGACTCCATTCCTTTTTGTGGTTGTAGAGGCTGTTGGTTGGAGTACATTTAAACAAACCTGATCTCTCTAGGACATTCAGAAGCCAAGTTATAAGCCCACAAAGGTGTAACTGGACTACTTCTTTAAAGTGACACCAGGCCCGGTGACCTTGGGACATGGTTTGACCCCCTTAGGAAAGTGCTATCATCATGAAACGTTCAGATCACTTACAACTCAATAGATTCTACCTTCTTGTAGCGTTTCAGCCTGATTGGACCTTGTTTTCACACAAATGAACCCAGAATGATGTGAAACTGTGCTTCGTGCAACATAATTCTGGGTGCCATTTAAACACCATAAGTGCTAATGACTCCATTCCTTTTTGTGGTTGTAGGGGCTGTTGATTGGAGTATACTAAAACAAACCTGATCTCTCTAGGACATTCAGAAGCCAAGTTATAAGCCCACAAAGGTGTAACTGGACTACTTCTTTAAATTGACACCAGATCCGGTGACCTTTGGGACATGGTTTGACCCCCTTAGGAAAGTGCTATCATCATGAAACGTTCAGATCACTTACAACTCAATAGATTCTACCTTCTTGTAGCGTTTCAGCCTGATTGGACCTTGTATTCACACAAATGAACCCAGAATGATGTGAAATTGTGCTTCGTGCAACATAATTCTGGGTGCCATTTACAAACCATAAGTGCTAATGACTCCATTACTTTTTGTGGTTGTAGGGGCTGTTGATTGTAGTACACTAAAACAAACCTAACCTCTCTAGGACATTCAGAAGCCAAGTTATAAGCCCACAAAGGTGTAACTGGACTACTTCTTTAAATTGACACCAGATCCGGTGACCTTTGGGACATGGTTTGACCCCCTTAGGAAAGTGCTATCATCATGAAACGTTCAGATCACTTACAACTCAATAGATTCTACCTTCTTGGAGCGTTTCAGCCTGATTGGACCTTGTTTTCACACAAATGTTCCCAGAATGATGTGAAATTGTGCTTCGTGCAACATAAGTCTGGGTGCCATTTACAAACCATAAGTGCTAATGACTCCATTCCTTTTTGTGGTTGTAGGGGCTGTTGGTTGGAGTACATTTAAACAAACCTGATCTCTCTAGGACATTCAGAAGCCACGTTATAAGCCCACAAAGGTGTAACTGGACTACTTCTTTAAAGTGACACCAGGCCCGGTGACCTTTGGGACATTGTTTGACCCCCTTAGGAAAGTGCTATCATCATGAAACGTTCAGATCACTTACAACTCAATAGATTCTACCTTCTTGTAGCGTTTCAGCCTGATTGGACCTTGTTTTCACACAAATGAACCCAGAATGATGTGAAATTGTGCTTCGTGCAACATAATTCTGGGTGCCATTTAAACACCATAAGTGCTAATGACTCCATTCCTTTTTGTGGTTGTAGGAGCTGTTGATTGGAGTATACTAAAACAAACCTGATCTCTCTAGGACATTCAGAAGCCAAGTTATAAGCCCACAAAGGTGTAACTGGACTACTTCTTTAAATTGACACCAGATCCGGTGACCTTTGGGACATGGTTTGACCCCCTTAGGAAAGTGCTATCATCATGAAACGTTCAGATCACTTACAACTCAATAGATTCTACCTTCTTGTAGCGTTTCAGCCTGATTGGACCTTGTATTCACAGAAATGAACCCAGAATGATGTGAAATTGTGCTTCGTGCAACATAATTCTGGGTGCCATTTACAAACCATAAGTGCTAATGACTCCATTACTTTTTGTGGTTGTAGGGGCTGTTGATTGTAGTACACTAAAACAAACCTAACCTCTCTAGGACATTCAGAAGCCAAGTTATAAGCCCACAAAGGTGTAACTGGACTACTTCTTTAAATTGACACCAGATCCGGTGACCTTTGGGACATGGTTTGACCCCCTTAGGAAAGTGCTATCATCATGAAACGTTCAGATCACTTACAACTCAATAGATTCTACCTTCTTGGAGCGTTTCAGCCTGATTGGACCTTGTTTTCACACAAATGTTCCCAGAATGATGTGAAATTGTGCTTCGTGCAACATAAGTCTGGGTGCCATTTACAAACCATAAGTGCTAATGACTCCATTCCTTTTTGTGGTTGTAGGGGCTGTTGGTTGGAGTACATTTAAACAAACCTGATCTCTCTAGGACATTCAGAAGCCACGTTATAAGCCCACAAAGGTGTAACTGGACTACTTCTTTAAAGTGACACCAGGCCCGGTGACCTTTGGGACATTGTTTGACCCCCTTAGGAAAGTGCTATCATCATGAAACGTTCAGATCACTTACAACTCAATAGATTCTACCTTCTTGTAGCGTTTCAGCCTGATTGGACCTTGTTTTCACACAAATGAACCCAGAATGATGTGAAATTGTGCTTCGTGCAACATAATTCTGGGTGCCATTTAAACACCATAAGTGCTAATGACTCCATTCCTTTTTGTGGTTGTAGGAGCTGTTGATTGGAGTATACTAAAACAAACCTGATCTCTCTAGGACATTCAGAAGCCAAGTTATAAGCCCACAAAGGTGTAACTGGACTACTTCTTTAAATTGACACCAGATCCGGTGACCTTTGGGACATGGTTTGACCCCCTTAGGAAAGTGCTATCATCATGAAACGTTCAGATCACTTACAACTCAATAGATTCTACCTTCTTGTAGCGTTTCAGCCTGATTGGACCTTGTTTTCACACAAATGTTCCCAGAATGATGTGAAATTGTGCTTCGTGCAACATAAGTCTGGGTGCCATTTACAAACCATAAGTGCTAATGACTCCATTCCTTTTTGTGGTTGTAGAGGCTGTTGGTTGGAGTACATTTAAACAAACCTGATCTCTCTAGGACATTCAGAAGCCAAGTTATAAGCCCACAAAGGTGTAACTGGACTACTTCTTTAAAGTGACACCAGGCCCGGTGACCTTTGGGACATGGTTTGACCCCCTTAGGAAAGTGCTATCATCATGAAACGTTCAGATCACTTACAACTCAATAGATTCTACCTTCTTGTAGCGTTTCAGCCTGATTGGACCTTGTTTTCACACAAATGAACCCAGAATGATGTGAAACTGTGCTTCGTGCAACATAATTCTGGGTGCCATTTAAACACCATAAGTGCTAATGACTCCATTCCTTTTTGTGGTTGTAGGGGCTGTTGATTGGAGTATACTAAAACAAACCTGATCTCTCTAGGACATTCAGAAGCCAAGTTATAAGCCCACAAAGGTGTAACTGGACTGCTTCTTTAAAGTGACACCAGGCCCGGTGACCTTTGGGACATGGTTTGACCCCCTTAGGAAAGTGCTATCATCATGAAACGTTCAGATCACTTACAACTCAATAGATTCTACCTTCTTGTAGCGTTTCAGCCTGATTGGACCTTGTTTTCACACAAATGAACCCAGAATGATGTGAAATTGTGCTTCGTGCAACATAATTCTGGGTGCCATTTAAACACCATAAGTGCTAATGACTCCATTCCTTTTTGTGGTTGTAGGGGCTGTTGATTGGAGTATACTAAAACAAACCTGATCTCTCTAGGACATTCAGAAGCCAAGTTATAAGCCCACAAAGGTGTAACTGGACTACTTCTTTAAATTGACACCAGATCCGGTGACCTTTGGGACATGGTTTGACCCCCTTAGGAAAGTGCTATCATCATGAAACGTTCAGATCACTTACAACTCAATAGATTCTACCTTCTTGGAGCGTTTCAGCCTGATTGGACCTTGTTTTCACACAAATGTTCCCAGAATGATGTGAAATTGTGCTTCGTGCAACATAAGTCTGGGTGCCATTTACAAACCATAAGTGCTAATGACTCCATTCCTTTTTGTGGTTGTAGGGGCTGTTGGTTGGAGTACATTTAAACAAACCTGATCTCTCTAGGACATTCAGAAGCCAAGTTATAAGCCCACAAAGGTGTAACTGGACTACTTCTTTAAATTGACACCAGATCCGGTGACCTTTGGGACATGGTTTGACCCCCTTAGGAAAGTGCTATCATCATGAAACGTTCAGATCACTTACAACTCAATAGATTCTACCTTCCTGTAACGTTTCAGCCTGATTGGACCTTGTTTTCACACAAATGAACCCAGAATGATGTGAAATTGTGCTTCGTGCAACATAAGTCTGGGTGCCATTTACAAACCATAAGTGCTAATGACTCCATTCCTTTTTGTGGTTGTAGGGGCTGTTGGTTGGAGTACATTTAAACAAACCTGATCTCTCTAGGACATTCAGAAGCCAAGTTATAAGCCCACAAAGGTGTAACTGGACTACTTCTTTAAATTGACACCAGGCCCGGTGACCTTTGGGACATGGTTTTACCACCTATAGGAATGTGTGATCATCTTGAAACGTTCAGATCACTTACAACTCAATAGATTCTACCTTCTTGTAGCGTTTCAGCCTGATTGGACCTTGTTTTCACACAAATGGACCCAGAATGATGTGAAATTGTCTCGTCTCGTCTCGTCTTCCTCCGCTTATCCGGGTCCGGGTCGCGGGGGCAGCATCCCAACTAGGGAGCTCCAGGCCGTCCTCTCCCCGGCCTTGTCCACCAGCTCCTCCGGCAGGACCCCAAGGCGTTCCCGGACCAGATTGGAGATGTAACTTCTCCAACGTGTCCTGGGTCGCCCCGGGGGCCTTCTGCCGGCAGGACATGCCCGAAACACCTCCCCAGGGAGGCGTCCAGGAGGCATCCTGACCAGATGCCCAAACCACCTCAACTGGCTCCTTTCGATCCGGAGGAGCAGCGGTTCTACTCCGAGTCCCTCCCGAATGTCCGAGCTCCTCACCCTATCTCTAAGGCTGAGCCCGGCCACCCTACGGAGGAAACTCATTTCGGCCTTTTGTATCCGCGATCTCGTTCTTTCGGTCATTACCCAAAGCTCATGACCATAGGTGAGGATTGGGACGTAGATCGACCGGTAAATCGAGAGCCTGGCTTTCTGGCTCAGCTCCCTCTTCCCCACGACAGATCGGCTCAGCGTCCGCATCACTGCAGATGCCGAACCAATCCGCCTGTCGATCTCCCGATCCCTCCTACCCTCACTCGTGAACAAGACCCCGAGATACTTAAACTCCTCCACTTGAGGTAGGACCTCTCCCCCGACCCGGAGGTGGCAAGCCACCCTTTTCCGGTCGAGAACCATGGTCTCAGATTTGGAGGTGCTGATCCTCATCCCAGCCGCTTCACATTCGGCCGCGAACCTACCCAGCAAGAGCTGAAGGTCAGAGCTGGATGAAGCTAGGAGGACCACATCATCCGCAAAAAGCAGAGACGAGATTCTCCTGCCACCAAACTCGACACACTCCACACCACGGCTGCGTCTAGAAATTCTGTCCATAAAAGTGATGAACAGAACCGGTGACAAAGGGCAGCCCTGGCGGAGTCCAACCCTCACTGGGAACAGGTCCGACTTACTACCGGCTATGCGGACCAAACTCACGCTCCTCTGGTAAAGGGACTGAATGGCCCTTAACAGAAAGCCACCCACCCCATACTCCTGGAGCGTCCCCCACAGGGTGCCCCTGGGGACACGGTCATAAGCCTTCTCCAAATCCACAAAGCACATGTGGATTGGTTGGGCAAACTCCCATGCCCCCTCCATCACCCTTGCAAGGGTATAGAGCTGGTCCACAGTTCCACGGCCAGGACGAAAACCACATTGCTCCTCCTCTATCTGAGATTCAACTATCGATCGGACCCTCCTCTCCAGTACCTTGGAGTAGACCTTTCCAGGGAGGCTGAGGAGTGTGATCCCCCTATAGTTGGAACACACCCTCAGGTCACCCTTCTTAAAGATGGGGACCACCACCCCGGTCTGCCACTCCCTAGGAACTGCCCCCGATGACCACGCAATGTTGTAGAGACGTGTCAACCATGACAGCCCTACAACATCCATAGCCTTGAGATACCCAGGACGAACCTCATCCGCCCCCGGGGCTCCGCCGCTGTGTAGTTGTTTGACTACCTCAGCAACTTCTGCCCCCGAGATTGGACAGTCCATCCCCAGGCCTCCCAGCTCTGGTTCCTTCTCGGAATGCGCATTGGTGGGATTGAGGAGCTCCTCAAAGTATTCCTTCCACCGTCCGACTATAGCCTCAGTTGACGTCAGCAGCTCCCCACCCCCACTGTAAACAGTGTGAGCGAGTTGCTGCCTTCCTCTCCTGAGGCGCCGGACAGTTTGCCAGAACCTCTTTGGAGCCGATCGATAGTCTTTCTCCATGGCCTCACCAAACTCCTCCCACGCCCGAGATTTTGCCTCGGCAACTGCCACTGCTGCACCCCGCTTGGCTATCCGGTACCTGTCTGCTGCCTCCGGAGACCCACAGACCAGCCACGCCCTGTAGGCCTCCTTCTTCAGCCTGACGGCTCCCCGAACCTCTGGTGTCCACCAGCGGGTACGGGGGTTGCCACCACGACTGGCACCGGCCACCTTACGGCCACAGCTAGCAACAGCCGCCTCGACAATCGCAGAGTGGAACAAGGCCCACTCGGACTCAATGTCCCCCACTGCTCTCGGGACGTGGTCAAAGCTCTGCCGGAGGTGGGAGTTGAAGACCGTTTTGACAGGTTCTTCTGCCAGGCGTTCCCAGCAGACCCTCACTATGCGTTTGGGTCTGCCAGGTCTACGCGGCATGTTCCCTTGCCATCTGATCCAACTCACCACCAGGTGGTGATCAGTTGACAGCTCCGCCCCTCTCTTCACTCGGGTGTCCAAAACATACGGTCGCAGGTCAGATGATACGACTACAAAATCTATCATCGACCTGTGACCTAGGCTGCCCTGGTACCAAGTGTACCGGTGGGCATCCTTATGTTCGAACATGGTGTTCGTTATGGCCAAACTGCGGCTTGCACAGAAGTCCAATAACAAAACACCGCTCGAGTTCTGATCAGGTGGGCCGTTCCTCCCAATCACACCCCTCCAGGTCAAGCTGTCATTGCCCACGTGAGCATTGAAGTCCCCCAGCAGGACAATGGAGTCCCCTGATGGAGTACTATCTAGCACTCGTCCCAGGGACTCCAAAAAGGGTGGGTACTCTGAACTGATATTTGGCCCATAAGCACAAACAACAGTCAGGACCCGTTCCCCGACCCGAAGGCGCAAGGAAGCTACCCTCTTGTCCCCCGGCGTAAACCCCAACACACAGGCAGAGAGTCTCGGGGCTAACAAAAAGCCAACCCCAGCCCTCCGCCTCTCACCCGGAGCAACTCCAGCAAAGTAGAGTGTCCAACCCCTCTCCAGGTCTCGGGTTCCAGAGCCAATGCAATGTGTCGAGGTGAGTCCGACTATATCAAGCCGGTACCGCTCAACCTCTGCCACAAGCTCCGGCTCCTTCCCCGCCAGCGAGGTGACGTTCCATGTCCCAAAAACTAGTTTCCTTGTCCGGGGATTGGACCGCCAAGGCTCCCGCCTTGGTCTGCCACCCGATCCACACTGCACCGGACCCTTCATGTTCCTCCTGCGGGTGGTGGGTCCACAGTTGGACGAGCCCATGTATCCGGTTCGGGCTGGGCCCGGCCGGGCCCCATGGGCGAAAGCCCGGCCACCAGGCGCTCGCTCACGGGCCCCAACCCCAGGCCTGGCTCCAGGGTGGGACCCCGGTAACCCTCCGGGCCGGGTACTCCGACTCTTCGTTATCACCGCCATGAAAGATCCTTCGAACCGTTCTTTGTCTCACCCTTCACCTAAGACCAATTTGTCATGGGAGACCCTACCAGGGGCACTAAGTGCCCCAGACAACATAGCTCCTAGGATCATTAGGGCACTCAAACTCCTCCACCACGATAAGGTGACGGTTCAAGGAGGAGGATTGAAATTGTGCTTCGTGCAACATAGTTCTGGGTGCCATTTACAAACCTTAAGTGCTAATGACTCCATTCCTTTTTGTGGTTGTATGGGCTGTTGATTGGAGTACACTAAAACAAACCTAACCTCTCTAGGACATTCAGAAGCCAAGTTATAAGCCCACAAAGGTGTAACTGGACTACTTCTTTAAAGTGACACCAGGCCCGGTGACCTTTGGGACATGGTTTGACCCCCTTAGGAAAGTGCTATCATCATGAAACGTTCAGATCACTTACAACTCAATAGATTCTACCTTCCTGTAACGTTTCAGCCTGATTGGACCTTGTTTTCACACAAATGAACCCAGAATGATGTGAAATTGTGCTTCGTGCAACATAATTCTGGGTGCCATTTAAACACCATAAGTGCTAATGACTCCATTCCTTTTTGTGGTTGTAGGGGCTGTTGATTGGAGTATACTAAAGCAAACCTGATCTCTCTAGGACATTCAGAAGCCAAGTTATAAGCCCACAAAGGTGTAACTGGACTACTTCTTTAAATTGACACCAGATCCGGTGACCTTTGGGACATGGTTTGACCCCCTTAGGAAAGTGCTATAATCATGAAACGTTCAGATCACTTACAACTCAATAGATTCTACCTTCCTGTAACATTTCAGCCTGATTGGACCTTGTTTTCACACAAATGAACCCAGAATGATGTGAAATTGTGCTTCGTGCAACATAATTCTGGGTGCCATTTAAAAACCATAAGTGCTAATGACGCCATTCCTTTTTGAGGTTGTAGGGGCTGTTGATTGGAGTACACTAAAACAAACCTGATCTCTCTAGGACATTCAGAAGCCAAGGTATAAGCCCTCAAAGGTGTAACTGGACTACTTCTTTAAAGTGACACCAGGCCCGGTGACCTTTGGGACATGGTTTGACCCCCTTAGGAAAGTGCTATCATCATGAAACGTTCAGATCACTTACAACTCAATAGATTCTACCTTCTTGTAGCGTTTCAGCCTGATTGGACCTTGTTTTCACACAAATGAACCCAGAATGATGTGAAATTGTGCTTCGTGCAACATAATTCTGGGTGCCATTTACAAACCTTAAGTGCTAATGACTCCAATACTTTTTGTGGTTGTAGGGGCTGTTGATTGGAGTACACTAAAACAAACCTAACCTCTCTAGGACATTCAGAAGCCAAGTTATAAGCCCACAAAGGTGTAACTGGACTACTTCTTTAAAGTGACACCAGGCCCGGTGACCTTTGGGACATGGTTTGACCCCCTTAGGAAAGTGCTATCATCATGAAACGTTCAGATCACTTACAACTCAATACATTCTTTCAGCCTGATTGGACCTTGTTTTCACACAAATGAACCCAGAATGATGTGGAATTGTGCTTCGTGCAACATAATTCTGGGTGCCATTTACAAACCATAAGTGCTAATGACTCCATTCCTTTTTGTGGTTGTAGGGGCTGTTGATTGGAGAACACTAAAACAAACCTAACCTCTCTAGGACATTCAGAAGCCAAGTTATAAGCCCACAAAGGTGTAACTGGACTGATTCTTTAAAGTGACCCCTGGCCCGGTGACCTTTGGGACATGGTTTGACCCCCTTGGGAAAGTGCTATCATCATGAAACGTTCAGATCACTTACAACTCAATAGATTCTACCTTCCTGTAACATTTCAGCCTGATTGGACCTTGTTTTCACACAAATGAACCCAGAATGATGTGAAATTGTGCTTCGTGCAACATAATTCTGGGTGCCATTTAAAAACCATAAGTGCTAATGACTCCATTCCTTTTTGTGGTTGTAGGGGCTGTTGATTGGAGTATACTAAAACAAACCTGATCTCTCTAGGACATTCAGAAGCCAAGTTATAAGCCCACAAAGGTGTAAGTGGACTACTTCTTTAAATTGACACCAGATCCGGTGACCTTTGGGACATGGTTTGACCCCCTTAGGAAAGTGCTATCATCATGAAACGTTCAGATCACTTACAACTCAATAGATTCAACCTTGTTGTATCGTTTTAGCCTGATTGGACCTTGTTTTCACACAAATGGACCCAGAATGATGTGAAATTGTGCTTCGTGCAACATAATTCTGGGTGCCATTTACAAACCATAAGTGCTAATGACTCCATTCCTTTTTGTGGTTGTAGGGGCTGTTGATTGGAGTACACTAAAACAAACCTAACCTCTCTAGGACATTCAGAAGCCAAGTTATAAGCCCTCAAAGGTGTAACTGGACTACTTCTTTAAAGTGACACCAGGCCCGGTGACCTTTGGGACATGGTTTTACCACCTATAGGAATGTGTGATCATCTTGAAACGTTCAGATCACTTACAACTCAATATATTCTACCTTCTTGTAGCGTTTCAGCCTGATTGGACCTTGTTTTCACACAAATGGACCCAGAATGATGTGAAATTGTGCTTCGTGCAACATAGTTCTGGGTGCCATTTACAAACCTTAAGTGCTAATGACTCCATTCCTTTTTGTTGTTGTATGGGCTGTTGATTGGAGTACACTAAAACAAACCTAACCTCTCTAGGACATTCAGAAGCCAAGTTATAAGCCCACAAAGGTGTAACTGGACTACTTCTTTAAAGTGACACCAGGCCCGGTGACCTTTGGGACATGGTTTGACCCCCTTAGGAAAGTGCTATCATCATGAAACGTTCAGATCACTTACAACTCAATAGATTCTACCTTCCTGTAACGTTTCAGCCTGATTGGACCTTGTTTTCACACAAATGAACCCAGAATGATGTGAAATTGTGCTTCGTGCAACATAATTCTGGGTGCCATTTAAACACCATAAGTGCTAATGACTCCATTCCTTTTTGTGGTTGTAGGGGCTGTTGATTGGAGTATACTAAAACAAACCTGATCTCTCTAGGACATTCAGAAGCCAAGTTATAAGCCCACAAAGGTGTAACTGGACTACTTCTTTAAATTGACACCAGATCCGGTGACCTTTGGGACATGGTTTGACCCCCTTAGGAAAGTGCTATCATCATGAAACGTTCAGATCACTTACAACTCAATAGATTCTACCTTCTTGTAGCGTTTCAGCCTGATTGGACCTTGTTTTCACACAAATGAACCCAGAATGATGTGAAATTGTGCTTCGTGCAACATAATTCTGGGTGCCATTTACAAACCTTAAGTGCTAATGACTCCAATACTTTTTGTGGTTGTAGGGGCTGTTGATTGGAGTACACTAAAACAAACCTAACCTCTCTAGGACATTCAGAAGCCAAGTTATAAGCCCACAAAGGTGTAACTGGACTACTTCTTTAAAGTGACACCAGGCCCGGTGACCTTTGGGACATGGTTTGACCCCCTTAGGAAAGTGCTATCATCATGAAACGTTCAGATCACTTACAACTCAATACATTCTTTCAGCCTGATTGGACCTTGTTTTCACACAAATGAACCCAGAATGATGTGGAATTGTGCTTCGTGCAACATAATTCTGGGTGCCATTTACAAACCATAAGTGCTAATGACTCCATTCCTTTTTGTGGTTGTAGGGGCTGTTGATTGGAGAACACTAAAACAAACCTAACCTCTCTAGGACATTCAGAAGCCAAGTTATAAGCCCACAAAGGTGTAACTGGACTGATTCTTTAAAGTGACCCCTGGCCCGGTGACCTTTGGGACATGGTTTGACCCCCTTGGGAAAGTGCTATCATCATGAAACGTTCAGATCACTTACAACTCAATAGATTCTACCTTCCTGTAACATTTCAGCCTGATTGGACCTTGTTTTCACACAAATGAACCCAGAATGATGTGAAATTGTGCTTCGTGCAACATAATTCTGGGTGCCATTTAAAAACCATAAGTGCTAATGACTCCATTCCTTTTTGTGGTTGTAGGGGCTGTTGATTGGAGTATACTAAAACAAACCTGATCTCTCTAGGACATTCAGAAGCCAAGTTATAAGCCCACAAAGGTGTAAGTGGACTACTTCTTTAAATTGACACCGAATCCGGTGACCTTTGGGACATGGTTTGACCCCCTTAGGAAAGTGCTATCATCATGAAACGTTCAGATCACTTACAACTCAATAGATTCAACCTTGTTGTATCGTTTTAGCCTGATTGGACCTTGTTTTCACACAAATGGACCCAGAATGATGTGAAATTGTGCTTCGTGCAACATAATTCTGGGTGCCATTTACAAACCATAAGTGCTAATGACTCCATTCCTTTTTGTGGTTGTAGGGGCTGTTGATTGGAGTACACTAAAACAAACCTAACCTCTCTAGGACATTCAGAAGCCAAGTTATAAGCCCTCAAAGGTGTAACTGGACTACTTCTTTAAAGTGACACCAGGCCCGGTGACCTTTGGGACATGGTTTTACCACCTATAGGAATGTGTGATCATCTTGAAACGTTCAGATCACTTACAACTCAATATATTCTACCTTCTTGTAGCGTTTCAGCCTGATTGGACCTTGTTTTCACACAAATGGACCCAGAATGATGTGAAATTGTGCTTCGTGCAACATAGTTCTGGGTGCCATTTACAAACCTTAAGTGCTAATGACTCCATTCCTTTTTGTTGTTGTATGGGCTGTTGATTGGAGTACACTAAAACAAACCTAACCTCTCTAGGACATTCAGAAGCCAAGTTATAAGCCCACAAAGGTGTAACTGGACTACTTCTTTAAAGTGACACCAGGCCCGGTGACCTTTGGGACATGGTTTGACCCCCTTAGGAAAGTGCTATCATCATGAAACGTTCAGATCACTTACAACTCAATAGATTCTACCTTCCTGTAACGTTTCAGCCTGATTGGACCTTGTTTTCACACAAATGAACCCAGAATGATGTGAAATTGTGCTTCGTGCAACATAATTCTGGGTGCCATTTAAACACCATAAGTGCTAATGACTCCATTCCTTTTTGTGGTTGTAGGGGCTGTTGATTGGAGTATACTAAAACAAACCTGATCTCTCTAGGACATTCAGAAGCCAAGTTATAAGCCCACAAAGGTGTAACTGGACTACTTCTTTAAATTGACACCAGATCCGGTGACCTTTGGGACATGGTTTGACCCCCTTAGGAAAGTGCTATAATCATGAAACGTTTAGATCACTTACAACTCAATAGATTCTACCTTCCTGTAACATTTCAGCCTGATTGGACCTTGTTTTCACACAAATGAACCCAGAATGATGTGAAATTGTGCTTCGTGCAACATAATTCTGGGTGCCATTTAAAAACCATAAGTGCTAATGACGCCATTCCTTTTTGAGGTTGTAGGGGCTGTTGATTGGAGTACACTAAAACAAACCTGATCTCTCTAGGACATTCAGAAGCCAAGGTATAAGCCCTCAAAGGTGTAACTGGACTACTTCTTTAAAGTGACACCAGGCCCGGTGACCTTTGGGACATGGTTTGACCCCCTTAGGAAAGTGCTATCATCATGAAACGTTCAGATCACTTACAACTCAATAGATTCTACCTTCTTGTAGCGTTTCAGCCTGATTGGACCTTGTTTTCACACAAATGAACCCAGAATGATCTGAAATTGTGCTTCGTGCAACATAATTCTGGGTGCCATTTACAAACCTTAAGTGCTAATGACTCCATTACTTTTTGTGGTTGTAGGGGCTGTTGATTGGAGTACACTAAAACAAACCTAACCTCTCTAGGACATTCAGAAGCCAAGTTATAAGCCCACAAAGGTGTAACTGGACTACTTCTTTAAAGTGACACCAGGCCCGGTGACCTTTGGGACATGGTTTGACCCCCTTAGGGAAAGTGCTATCATCATGAAACGTTCAGATCACTTACAACTCAATACATTCTTTCAGCCTGATTGGACCTTGTTTTCACACAAATGAACCCAGAATGATGTGGAATTGTGCTTCGTGCAACATAATTCTGGGTGCCATTTACAAACCATAAGTGCTAATGACTCCATTCCTTTTTGTGGTTGTAGGGGCTGTTGATTGGAGAACACTAAAACAAACCTAACCTCTCTAGGACATTCAGAAGCCAAGTTATAAGCCCACAAAGGTGTAACTGGACTGATTCTTTAAAGTGACACCAGGCCCAGTGACCTTTGGGACATGGTTTGACCCCCTTGGGAAAGTGCTATCATCATGAAACGTTCAGATCACTTACAACTCAATAGATTCTACCTTCCTGTAACATTTCAGCCTGATTGGACCTTGTTTTCACACAAATGAACCCAGAATGATGTGAAATTGTGCTTAGTGCAACATAATTCTGGGTGCCATTTAAAAACCATAAGTGCTAATGACTCCATTCCTTTTTGTGGTTGTAGGGGCTGTTGATTGGAGTATACTAAAACAAACCTGATCTCTCTAGGACATTCAGAAGCCAAGTTATAAGCCCACAAAGGTGTAAGTGGACTACTTCTTTAAATTGACACCAGATCCGGTGACCTTTGGGACATGGTTTGACCCCCTTAGGAAAGTGCTATCATCATGAAACGTTCAGATCACTTACAACTCAATAGATTCAACCTTGTTGTATCGTTTTAGCCTGATTGGACCTTGTTTTCAAACAAATGGACCCAGAATGATGTGAAATTGTGCTTCGTGCAACATAATTCTGGGTGCCATTTACAAACCTTAAGTGCTAATGACTCCATTACTTTTTGTGGTTGTAGGGGCTGTTGATTGGAGTACACTAAAACAAAACTAACCTCTCTAGGACATTCAGAAGCCAAGTTATAAGCCCACAAAGGTGTAACTGGACTACTTATTTAAATTGACACCAGAGCCGGTGACCTTTGGGGCATGGTTTGACCCCCCTTAGGAAAGTGCTATCATCATGAAACGTTCAGATCACTTACAACTCAATAGATTCTACCTTCCTGTAACATTTCAGCCGGATTGGACCTTGTTTTCACACAAATGAACCCAGAATGATGTGAAATTGTGCTTCGTGCAACATAATTCTGGGTGCCATTTACAAACCATAAGTGCTAATGACTCCATTCCTTTTTGTGGTTGTAGGGGCTGTTGGTTGGAGTACATTAAAACAAACCTGGTCTCTCTAGGACATTCAGAAGCCAAGTTATAAGCCCACAAATGTGTAACTGGACTACTTCTTTAAATTGACACCAGATCCGGTGACCTTTGGGACATGGTTTTACCCCCTTAGGAAAGTGCTATCATCATGAAACGTTCAGATCACTTACAACTCAATAGATTCTACCTTCCTGTAACATTTCAGCCTGATTGGACCTTGTTGTCACACAAATGAACCCAGAATGATGTGAAATTGTGCTTCGTGCAACATAATTCTGGGTGCCATTTAAAAACCATAAGTGCCTAGTTCCTATAGGGGGTCAAACCATGTCCCAAAGGTCACCGGGCCTGGTGTCACTTTAAAGAAGTAGTCCATTTACACCTTTGAGGGCTTATAACTTGGCTTCTGAATGTCCTAGAGAGATCAGGTTTGTTTTAGTGTACTCCAATCAACAGCCCCTACATCCTCAAAAAGGAATGGAGTAATTAGCACTTATGATTTTTAAATGGCACCCAGAATTATGTTGCACGAAGCACAATTTCACATCATTCTGGGTTCATTTGTGTGAAAACAAGGTCCAATCAGGATGAAATGTTACAGGAAGGTAGAATCTATTGAGTTGTAAGTGATCTGAACGTTTCATGATGATAGCACTTTCCTAAGGGGGTCAAACCATGTCCCAAAGGTCACCGGATTTGGTGTCAATTTAAAGAAGTAGTCCAGTTACACCTTTGTGGGCTTATAACTTGGCTTCTGAATGTCCTAGAGAGATCAGGTTTGTTTTAGTATACTACAATAAACAGCCCCTACAATCCAAAAAGGAATGGAGTCATTAGCACTTATGGTTTTAAATGGCACCCAGAATTATGTTGCACGAAGCACAATTTCACATCATTCTGGGTTTATTTGTGTGAAAACAAGGTCCAATCAGGCTGAAATGTTACAGAAAGGTAGAATCTATTGAGTTGTAAGAGATCTGAACGTTTCATGATGATAGCACTTTCCTAAGGGGGTCAAACCATGTCCCAAAGGTCACCGGATCTGGTGTCAATTTAAAGTAGTCCAGTTACACATTTGTGGGCTTATAACTTGGCTTCTGAATGTCCTAGAGAGATAAGGTTTGTTTTAGTGTACTCCAATCAACAGCCCCTATAACCACAAAAAGGAATGGAGTCATTAGCACTTAAGGTTTGTAAAGGGCACCCAGAATTATGCTGCACTAAGCAAAATTTCACATCATTCTGGGTTCATTTGTGTGAAAACAAGGTCCAATCAGGCTGAAAAGTTACAAGAAGGTAGAATCTATTGAGTTGTAAGTGATCTGAACGTTTCATGATGATCGCACATTCCCATAGGGGGTCAAACCATGTCCCAAAGGTCACCGGGCCTGGTGTCACTTTAAAGAAGTAGTCCAGTTACACCTTTGTGGGCTTATAACTTGGCTTCTGGATGTCCTAGAGAGATCAGGTTTGTTTTAGTATACTCCAATCAACAGCCCCTACAACCACAAAAAGGAATGGAGTCATTAGCACTTAAGGTTTGTAAATGGCACCCAGAATTATGTTGCACGAAGCACAATTTCACATCATTCTGGGTTCATTTGTGTGAAAACAAGGTCCAATCAGGCTGAAACGTTACAGGAAGGTAGAATCTATTAAGTTGTAAGTGATCTGAACGTTTCATGATGATCGCACATTCCTATAGGTGGTAAAACCATGTCCCAAAGGTCACCGGGCCTGGTGTCACTTTAAAGAAGTAGTTCAGTTACACCTTTGTGGGCTTATAACTTGGCTTCTGAATGTCCTAGAGAGGTTAGGTTTGTTTTAGTGTACTCCAATCAACAGCCCCTACAACCACAAAAAGCAATGGAGTCATTAGAACTTATGGTTTTTAAATGGCACCCAGAATTATGCTGCCCTAAGCACAATTTCACATCATTCTGGGTTCATTTGTGTGAAAAATAGGTCCAATAAGGCTGAAACGTTACAGGAAGGTAGAATCTATTGAGTTGTAAGAGATCTGAACGTTTCATGATGATAGCACTTTCCTAAGGGGGTCAAACCATGTCCCAAAGGTCACCGGATCTGGTGTCAATTTAAAGTAGTCCAGTTACACATTTGTGGGCTTATAACTTGGCTTCTGAATGTCCTAGAGAGATAAGGTTTGTTTTAGTGTACTCCAATCAACAGCCCCTATAACCACAAAAAGGAATGGAGTCATTAGCACTTAAGGTTTGTAAAGGGCACCCAGAATTATGCTGCACTAAGCAAAATTTCACATCATTCTGGGTTCATTTGTGTGAAAACAAGGTCCAATCAGGCTGAAACGTTACAGGAAGGTAGAATCTATTGAGTTGTAAGTGATCTGATCGTTTCAAGATGATCGCATTTTCCTAAGGGGGTCAAACCATGTCCCAAAGGTCACCGGGCCTGGTGTCACCTTAAAGAAGTAGTCCAGTTACACCTTTGTGGGCTTAAAACTTGGCTTCTGAATGTCCTAGAGAGGTTAGGTTTGTTTTAGTGTTCTCCAATCAACAGCCCCTACAACCACAAAAAGGAATGGAGTCATTAGCACTTATGGTTTGTAAATGGCACCCAGAATTATGCTGCACAAAGCACAATTTCACATCATTCTGGGTTCATTTGTGTGAAAACAAGGTCCAATCAGGCTGAAACGTTACAGGAAGGTAGAATCTATTGTGTTGTAAGTGATCTGAACGTTTCATGATGACCGCACATTCCTATAGGGGGTCAAACCATGTCCCAAAGGTCACCGGGCCTGGTGTCACTTTAAAGAAGTAGTCCAGTTACACCTTTGTGGGCTTATAACTTGGCTTCTGAATGTCCTAGAGAGATCAGGTTTGTTTTAGTATACTCCAATCAACAGCCCCTACAATCACAAAAAGGAATGGAGTCATTAGCACTTATGGTTTTTAAATGGCACCCAGAATTATGTTGCACGAAGCACAATTTCACATCATTCTGGGTTCATTTGTGTGAAAACAAGGTCCAATCAGGCTGAAACGTTACAGGAAGGTAGAATCTATTGAGTTGTAAGTGATCTGAACGTTTCATGATGATAGCACTTTCCTAAGGGGGTCAAACCATGTCCCAGAGGTCACCGGATCTGGTGTCATTTTAAAGAAGTAGTCCAGTTACACATTTGTGGGCTTATAACTTGGTGTAATGGAATCAAAGTGATGTAACTATCTAAAGTTGTATTTTAATACACTGTTAGTAGTTCACTTTTTATAAACAGAAGAATAGGCTGTTTTTATCATCAGGGAGTTTAATTAAACACTCTGTATTGACTTTGAGACAAGAAAAGAGAGAGATGGGATCGTTTGAGAATCTTTAATCACTGATTTATAAATTCTAAACAATCTACCAGGACTACTCTGTGATGGATGAGAATGGATTCGGAAGTTGTGTTGGTGCGTGTGTGGGTGTGTGTGTGTGTCTGGTTCAGATTCTCTAGGCTGACGTAATCGAATCTGGTCGTCTTTGTTATGACTAGATATCACGAGGCTTATAAAGTGATGACATGAGCCGCTATTTTGCCGTGTACGTACCCAGTGGGGGGTCTCCCAGGTAGATCAGGAAATGCCAGGTCTGGAGACCTCGGATGTACGATGGAGCTGTCGGTGCAGCGATCACAACGTTTCAAAGCCCGTCTGGAGGGTCGACCCCGGTACCGTTCGTCGGCGTCAGCAGGTGCTCTTATTTTGAAAGGACGTCGTCTGGTTGTTAAACGACGAACATCTCCCGTTTCACAGTTCTTAGTTTAAAGAAAACACATCTGGCCAGGCTCCGCTTTTCTTTAGGATGATGGTGAATAGAACTGAAGTCAAAATGGAACTGGCTTAAAATGGCGTTGCCTTGTTTTATATCTCTGAATTGTTTTAAGTTTTAGTAAAGTGGATTGGACACTTGAAGTCAACACCAGATTCTCCTGCGGCAGCCGAAAGCTCTGATTGGTTGGAACAATGTGTCATGCGTTTCTATGGAGATGAGGATCAGTATGTCTGTGCCGTAGTCCTGTTTTCATTAAACATAATTAATGACATATTTATTTCACAGATCATTCACTTGATTATTGTTGATCAACATCTGTTGTGCTTAATAATTTTAATCACAAAAAAAGTACTTTGATTAAGTAAAGTTTCTTCTTCTCCTTCGGACTCTTCTCCTGGAATGTAAACAGTCTGAGGAACACCCGACCTTGGTTTTTCTACACGGTGTTATTGTGCACAGGGGGCAGCTGTATGGAGTTGAAAACCATGGACTTCATAACCTTACATTGGCTTCTGAATGTCCTAGAG
Organism: Nothobranchius furzeri; assembly: GCF_043380555.1. Taxonomy (NCBI): domain Eukaryota; kingdom Metazoa; phylum Chordata; class Actinopteri; order Cyprinodontiformes; family Nothobranchiidae; genus Nothobranchius; species Nothobranchius furzeri. The sequence continues at coordinate 24,549,742 of NC_091741.1, read as the reverse complement.
AGATCAGGTTTGTTTCAGTGTACTCCAATCAACAGCCCCTACAACCACAAAAAGGAATGGAGTCATTAGCACTTATGGTTTTTAAATGGCACCCAGTATTATGTTGCACGAAGCACAATTTCACATCATTCTGGGTTCATTTGTGTGAAAACAAGGTCCAATCAGGCTGAAATGTTACAGGAAGGTAGAATCTATTGAGTTGTAAGTGATCTGAACGTTTCATGATGATAGCACTTTCCTAAGGGGATCAATCCATGTCCCAAAGGTCACCGGATCTGGTGTCAATTTAAAGAAGTAGTCCAGTTACACATTTGTGGGCTTATAACTTGGCTTCTGAATGTCCTAGAGAGATCAGGTTTGTTTTAGTGTACTCCAATCAACAGCCCCTACAACCACAAAAAGGAATGGAGTCATTAGCACTTATTGTTTTTAAATGGCACCCAGAAATATGTTGCACAAAGCACAATTTCACATCATTCTGGGTCCATTGTGTCAAAACAAGGTCCAATCAGGCTGAAACGTTACAAGAAGGTAGAATCTATTTAGTTGTAAGTGATCTGAACGTTTCATGATGATAGCACTTTCCTAAGGGGGTCAAACCATGTCAAAAGGGCACCGGATCTGGTGTCAATTTAAAGAAGTAGTCCAGTTACACATTTGTGGGCTTATAACTTGGCTTCTGAATGTCCTAGAGAGATAAGGTTTGTTTTAGTGTACTCCAATCAACAGCCCTTACAACCACAAAAAGGAATGGAGTCATTAGCACTTAAGGTTTGTAAAGGGCACCCAGAATTATACTTTACTAAGCAAAATTTCACATCATTCTGGGTTCATTTGTGTGAAAACAAGGTCCAATCAGGCTGAAACGTTACAGGAAGGTAGAATCTATTGAGTTGTAAGTGATCTGAACGTTTCATGATGATAGCACTTTCCTAAGGGGGTCAAACCATGTCAAAAGGGCACCGGATCTGGTGTCAATTTAAAGAAGTAGTCCAGTTACACATTTGTGGGCTTATAACTTGGCTTCTGAATGTCCTAGAGAGATAAGGTTTGTTTTAGTGTACTCCAATCAACAGCCCTTACAACCACAAAAAGGAATGGAGTCATTAGCACTTAAGGTTTGTAAAGGGCACCCAGAATTATGCTGCACTAAGCAAAATTTCACATCATTCTGGGTTCATTTGTGTGAAAACAAGGTCCAATCAGGCTGAAACGTTACAGGAAGGTAGAATCTATTGAGTTGTAAGTGATCTGAACGTTTCATGATGATAGCACTTTCCTAAGGGGGTCAAACCATGTCCCAAAGGTCACCGGATCTGGTGTCAATTTAAAGAAGTAGTCCAGTTACACATTTGTGGGCTTATAACTTGGCTTCTGAATGTCCAAGAGAGATCAGGTTTGTTTTAATGTACTCCAACCAACAGCCCCTACAACCACAAAAAGGAATGGAGTCATTAGCACTTATGGTTTGTAAATGGCACCCAGAATTATGTTGCACGAAGCACAATTTCACATCATTCTGGGTCCATTTGTGTGAAAACAAGGTCCATTCAGGCTGAAACGTTACAAGAAGGTAGAATCTATTGAGTTGTAAGTGATCTGAACGTTTCATGATGATCGCACATTCCCATAGGGGGTCAAACCATGTCCCAAAGGTCACCGGGCCTGGTGTCACTTTAAAGAAGTAGTCCAGTTACACCTTTGTGGGCTTATAACTTGGCTTCTGGATGTCCTAGAGAGATCAGGTTTGTTTTAGTATACTCCAATCAACAGCCCCTACAACCACAAAAAGGAATGGAGTCATTAGCACTTAAGGTTTGTAAATGGCACCCAGAATTATGTTGCACGAAGCACAATTTCACATCATTCTGGGTTCATTTGTGTGAAAACAAGGTCCAGTCAGGCTGAAACGTTACAGGAAGGTAGAATCTATTGAGTTGTAAGTGATCTGAACGTTTCATGATGATAGCACTTTCCTAAGGGGGTCAAACCATGTCCCAAAGGTCACCGGATCTGGTGACAATTTAAAGAAGTAGTCCAGTTACACATTTGTGGGCTTATAACTTGGCTTCTGAATGTCCTAGAGAGATCAGGTTTGTTTTAATGTACTCCAACCAACAGCCCCTACAACCACAAAAAGGAATGGAGTCATTAGCACTTATGGTTTGTAAATGGCACCCAGAATTATGTTGCACGAAGCACAATTTCACATCATTCTGGGTCCATTTTTGTGAAAACAAGGTCCATTCAGGCTGAAACGTTACAAGAAGGTAGAATCTATTGAGTTGTAAGTGATCTGAACGTTTCATGATGATCGCACATTCCCATAGGGGGTCAAACCATGTCCCAAAGGTCACCGGGCCTGGTGTCACTTTAAAGAAGTAGTCCAGTTACACCTTTGTGGGCTTATAACTTGGCTTCTGGATGTCCTAGAGAGATCAGGTTTGTTTTAGTATACTCCAATCAACAGCCCCTACAACCACAAAAAGGAATGGAGTCATTAGCACTTAAGGTTTGTAAATGGCACCCAGAATTATGTTGCACGAAGCACAATTTCACATCATTCTGGGTTCATTTGTGTGAAAACAAGGTCCAATCAGGCTGAAACGTTACAGGAAGGTAGAATCTATTAAGTTGTAAGTGATCTGAACGTTTCATGATGATCGCACATTCCTATAGGTGGTAAAACCATGTCCCAAAGGTCACCGGGCCTGGTGTCACTTTAAAGAAGTAGTTCAGTTACACCTTTGTGGGCTTATAACTTGGCTTCTGAATGTCCTAGAGAGGTTAGGTTTGTTTTAGTGTACTCCAATCAACAGCCCCTACAACCACAAAAAGCAATGGAGTCATTAGAACTTATGGTTTTTAAATGGCACCCAGAATTATGCTGCCCTAAGCACAATTTCACATCATTCTGGGTTCATTTGTGTGAAAAATAGGTCCAATAAGGCTGAAACGTTACAGGAAGGTAGAATCTATTGAGTTGTAAGTGATCTGAACGTTTCATGATGATAGCACTTTCCTAAGGGGGTCAAACCATGTCCCAAAGGTCACCGGATCTGGTGTCAATTTAAAGAAGTAGTCCAGTTACACATTTGTGGGCTTATAACTTGGCTTCTGAATGTCCTAGAGAGATCAGTTTTTTTTAATGTACTCCAACCAACAGCCCCTACAACCACAAAAAGGAATGGAGTCATTAGCACTTATGGTTTGTAAATGGCACCCAGAATTATGTTGCACGAAATACAATTTCACATCATTCTGGGTCCATTTTTGTGAAAACAAGGTCCAATCAGGCTGAAACGTTACAAGAAGGTAGAATCTATTGAGTTGTAAGTGATCTGAACGTTTCATGATGATCGCACATTCCTATAGGTGGTAAAACCATGTCCCAAAGGTCACCGGGCCTGGTGTCACTATAAAGAAGTAGTCCAGTTACACATTTGAGGGCTTTTAACTTTGCTTCTGAATATCCTAGAGAGATCAGGTTTGTTTTAGTGTACTCCAATCAACAGCCCCTACAAACTCAAAAAGGAATGGAGTCATTAGCACTTATGGTTTTTAAATGGCACCCAGAAATATGTTGCGCGAAGCACAATTTAACATCATTCTGGGTTCATTTGTGTGAAAACAAGGTCCAATCAGGCTGAAATGTTACAGGAAGGTAGAATCTATTGAGTTGTAAGTGATCTGAACGTTTCATGATGATAGCACTTTCCTAAGGGGGTCAAACCATGTCCAACAGCCCCTACAACCACAAAAAGGAATGGAGTCATTAGCCCTTATAGTTTTTAAATGGCACCCAGAATTTTGTTGCACGAAGCACAATTTCACATATTCTGGGTTCATTTGTGTGACAACAAGCTCCAATCAGGTTGAAACGTTACAGGAAGGTAGAATCCATTGAGTTGTAAGTGATCTGAACCTTTCATGATGATAGCACTTTCCTAAGGGGGTCAAACCATGTCCAAAGGTCACCGGATCTCATGTCAATTTAAAAAAGTAGTCCAGTTACACCTTTGTGGGCTTATAACTTGGCTTCTGAATGTCCTAGAGAGGTTAGGTTTGTTTTAGTGTACTCCAATCAACAGACCCTACAACCAAAAAAAGCAATGGAGTCATTAGCACTTATGGTTTTTAAATGGCACCCAGAATTATGCTGCACTAAGCACAATTTCACATCATTCTGGGTTCATTTGTGTGAAAACAAGGTCCAATCAGGCTGAAACGTTACAGGAAGGTAGAATCTATTGAGTTGTAAGTGATCTGAACGTTTCATGATGATAGCACTTTCCTAAGGGGGTCAAACCATGTCCCAAAGGTCACCAGATCTGGTGTCAATTTAAAGAAGTAGTCCAGTTACACATTTGTGGGCTTATAACTTGGCTTCTGAATGTCATAGAGAGATCAGGTTTGTTTTAATGTACTCCACCCAACAGTCCCTACAACCACAAAAAGGAATGGAGTCATTAGCACTTATGGTTTGTAAATGGCACCCAAAATTATGTTGCACGAAGCACAATTTCACATCATTCTGGGTCCATTTGTGTGAAAACAAGGTCCAATCAGGCTGAAACGTTACAAGAAGGTAGAATCTATTGAGTTGTAAGTGATCTGAACGTTTCATGATGATAGCACTTTCCTATAGGGGGTCAAACCATGTCCCAAAGGTCACCGGGCCTGGTGTCACCTTAAAGAAGCAGTCCAGTTACACCTTTGTGGGCTTATAACTTGGCTTCTGAATGTCCTAGAGAGGTTAGGTTTGTTTTACTGTTCTCCAATCAACAGCCCCTACAACCACAAAAAGGAATGGAGTCATTAGCACTTATGGTTTGTAAATGGCACCCAGAATTATGTTGCACGAAGCACAATTTCACATCATTCTGGGTCCATTTGTGTGAAAACAAGGTCCAATCAGGCTGAAATCTTACAGGAAGGTAGAATCTATTGAGTTGTAAGTGATCTGAACGTTTCATGATGATAGCACTTTCCTAAGGGGGTCAAACCATGTCCCAATGGTCATTGGATCTGGTGTCAATTTAAAGAAGTAGTCCAGTTACACCTTTGTGGGCTTATAACTTGGCCTCTGAATGTCCTAGAGAGATCAGGTTTGTTTTAGTATACTCCAATCAACAGCCCCTACAACCACAAAACGGAATGGAGTCATTAGCACTTATGGTTTGTAAATGGCACCCAGAATTATGTTGCACGAAGCACAATTTCACATCATTCTGGGTTCATTTGTTTGAAAACAAGGTCCAATCAGGCTGAAACGATACAGGAAGGTAGAATCTATTGAGTTGTAAGTGATCTGAACGTTTCATGATGATAGCACTTTCCTAAGGGGGCCAAACCATGTCACAAAGGTCACCAGATCTGGTGTCAATTTAAAGAAGTAGTCCAGTTACGAATTTGTGGGCTTATAACTTGGCTTCTGAATTTCCTAGAGAGATCAGGTTTGTTTTAATGTACTCCAACCAACAGCCCCTACAACCACAAAAAGGAATGGAGTCATTAGCACTTATGGTTTGTAAATGGCACCCAGAATTATGTTGCACGAAGCACAATTTCACATCATTCTGGGTCCATTTGTGTGAAAACAAGGTCCATTCAGGCTGAAACGTTACAAGAAGGTAGAATCTATTGAGTTGTAAGTGATCTGAACGTTTCAAGATGATCGCACATTCCTATAGGGGGTCAAACCATGTCCCAAAGGTCACCGGGCCTGGTGTCACTTTAAAGAATTAGTCCAGTTACACCTTTGTGGGCTTATAACTTGGCTTCTGAATGTCCTAGAGAGATCAGGTTTGTTTTAGTATACTCCAATCAACAGCCCCTACAACCACAAAAAGGAATGGAGTCATTAGCCCTTATGGTTTTTAAATGGCACCCAGAATTTTGTTGCACGAAGCACAATTTCACATATTCTGGGTTCATTTGTGTGACAACAAGGTCCAATCAGGCTGAAACGTTACAGGAAGGTAGAATCTATTGAGTTGTAAGTGATCTGAACGTTTCATGATGATAGCACTTTCCTAAGGGGGTCAAACCATGTCCCAAAGGTCACCGGATCTCATGTCAATTTAAAGAAGTAGTCCAGTTACACCTTTGTGGGCTTATAACTTGGCTTCTGAATGTCCTAGAGAGGTTAGGTTTGTTTTAGTGTACTCCAATCAACAGACCCTACAACCAAAAAAAGCAATGGAGTCATTAGAACTTATGGTTTTTAAATGGCACCCAGAATTATGCTGCACTAAGCACAATTTCACATCATTCTGGGTTCATTTGTGTGAAAACAAGGTCCAATCAGGCTGAAACGTTACAGGAAGGTAGAATCTATTGAGTTGTAAGTGATCTGAACGTTTTATGATGATAGCACTTTCCTAAGGGGGTCAAACCATGTCACAAAGGTCACCAGATCTGGTGTCAATTTAAAGAAGTAGTCCAGTTACACATTTGTGGGCTTATAACTTGGCTTCTGAATGTCCTAGAGAGATCAGGTTTGTTTTAATGTACTCCACCCAACAGCCCCTACAACCACAAAAAGGAATGGAGTCATTAGCACTTATGGTTTGTAAATGGCACCCAGAATTATGTTGCACGATGCACAATTTCACATCATTCTGGGTCCATTTGTGTAAAAACAAGGTCCAATCAGGCTGAAACGTTACAAGAAGGTAGAATCTATTGAGTTGTAAGTGATCTGAATGTTTCATGATGATCGCACTTTCCTATAGGGGGTCAAACCATGTCCCAAAGGTCACCGGGCCTGGTGTCACTTTAAAGAAGTAGTCCAGTTACACCTTTGAGGGCTTATAACTTGGCTTCTGAATGTCCTAAAGAGATCAGGTTTGTTTTAGTGTACTCCAATCAACAGCCCCTACAACCTCAAAATGGGAATGGAGTCATTAGCACTAAAGGTTTGTAAATGGCACCCAGAATTATGTTGCACGAAGCACAATTTCACATCATTCTGGGTCCATTTGTGTGAAAACAAGGTCCAATCAGGCTGAAACGTTACAAGAAGGTAGAATCTATTGAGTTGTAAGTGATCTGAACGTTTCATGATGATAGCACTTTCCTATAGGGGGTCAAACCATGTCCCAAAGGTCACCGGGCCTGGTGTCACCTTAAAGAAGCAGTCCAGTTACACCTTTGTGGGCTTATAACTTGGCTTCTGAATGTCCTAGAGAGGTTAGGGTTGTTTTACTGTTCTCCAATCAACAGCCCCTACAACCACAAAAAGGAATGGAGTCATTAGCACTTATGGTTTGTAAATGGCACCCAGAATTATGTTGCACAAAGCACAATTTCACATCATTCTGGGTCTATTTGTGTGAAAACAAGGTCCAATCAGGCTGAAGTCTTACAGGAAGGTAGAATCTATTGAGTTGTAAGTGATCTGAACGTTTCATGATGATAGCACTTTCCTAAGGGGGTCAAACCATGTCCCAATGGTCACCGGATCTGGTGTCAATCTTAAGAAGTAGTCCAGTTACACCTTTGTGGGCTTATAACTTGGCTTCTGAATGTCCTAGAGAGATCGGGTTTATTTTAGTATACTCCAATCAACAGCCCCTACAACCAGAAAAAGGAATGGAGTCATTAGCACTTATGGTTTGTAATGGCACCCAAAATTATGTTGCACGAAGCACAATTTCACATCATTCTGGGTCCATTTGTGTGAAAACAAGGTCCAATCAGGCTGAAACGTTACAAGAAGGTAGAATCTATTGAGTTGTAAGTGATCTGAACGTTTCATGATGATAGCACTTTCCTATAGGGGGTCAAACCATGTCCCAAAGGTCACCGGGCCTGGTGTCACCTTAAAGAAGCAGTCCAGTTACACCTTTGTGGGCTTATAACTTGGCTTCTGAATGTCCTAGAGAGGTTAGGTTTGTTTTACTGTTCTCCAATCAACAGCCCCTACAACCACAAAAAGGAATGGAGTCATTAGCACTTATGGTTTGTAAATGGCACCCAGAATTATGTTGCACGAAGCACAATTTCACATCATTCTGGGTCCATTTGTGTGAAAACAAGGTCCAATCAGGCTGAAATCTTACAGGAAGGTAGAATCTATTGAGTTGTAAGTGATCTGAACGTTTCATGATGATAGCACTTTCCTAAGGGGGTCAAACCATGTCCCAATGGTCATTGGATCTGGTGTCAATTTAAAGAAGTAGTCCAGTTACACCTTTGTGGGCTTATAACTTGGCCTCTGAATGTCCTAGAGAGATCAGGTTTGTTTTAGTATACTCCAATCAACAGCCCCTACAACCACAAAACGGAATGGAGTCATTAGCACTTATGGTTTGTAAATGGCACCCAGAATTATGTTGCACGAAGCACAATTTCACATCATTCTGGGTTCATTTGTTTGAAAACAAGGTCCAATCAGGCTGAAACGATACAGGAAGGTAGAATCTATTGAGTTGTAAGTGATCTGAACGTTTCATGATGATAGCACTTTCCTAAGGGGGTCAAACCATGTCACAAAGGTCACCAGATCTGGTGTCAATTTAAAGAAGTAGTCCAGTTACGAATTTGTGGGCATATAACTTGGCTTCTGAATTTCCTAGAGAGATCAGGTTTGTTTTAATGTACTCCAACCAACAGCCCCTACAACCACAAAAAGGAATGGAGTCATTAGCACTTATGGTTTGTAAATGGCACCCAGAATTATGTTGCACGAAGCACAATTTCACATCATTCTGGGTCCATTTGTGTGAAAACAAGGTCCATTCAGGCTGAAACGTTACAAGAAGGTAGAATCTATTGAGTTGTAAGTGATCTGAACGTTTCAAGATGATCGCACATTCCTATAGGGGGTCAAACCATGTCCCAAAGGTCACCGGGCCTGGTGTCACTTTAAAGAATTAGTCCAGTTACACCTTTGTGGGCTTATAACTTGGCTTCTGAATGTCCTAGAGAGATCAGGTTTGTTTTAGTATACTCCAATCAACAGCCCCTACAACCACAAAAAGGAATGGAGTCATTAGCCCTTATGGTTTTTAAATGGCACCCAGAATTTTGTTGCACGAAGCACAATTTCACATATTCTGGGTTCATTTGTGTGACAACAAGGTCCAATCAGGCTGAAACGTTACAGGAAGGTAGAATCTATTGAGTTGTAAGTGATCTGAACGTTTCATGATGATAGCACTTTCCTAAGGGGGTCAAACCATGTCCCAAAGGTCACCGGATCTCATGTCAATTTAAAGAAGTAGTCCAGTTACACCTTTGTGGGCTTATAACTTGGCTTCTGAATGTCCTAGAGAGGTTAGGTTTGTTTTAGTGTACTCCAATCAACAGACCCTACAAGCAAAAAAAGCAATGGAGTCATTAGAACTTATGGTTTTTAAATGGCACCCAGAATTATGCTGCACTAAGCACAATTTCACATCATTCTGGGTTCATTTGTGTGAAAACAAGGTCCAATCAGGCTGAAACGTTACAGGAAGGTAGAATCTATTGAGTTGTAAGTGATCTGAACGTTTTATGATGATAGCACTTTCCTAAGGGGGTCAAACCATGTCACAAAGGTCACCAGATCTGGTGTCAATTTAAAGAAGTAGTCCAGTTACACATTTGTGGGCTTATAACTTGGCTTCTGAATGTCCTAGAGAGATCAGGTTTGTTTTAATGTACTCCACCCAACAGCCCCTACAACCACAAAAAGGAATGGAGTCATTAGCACTTATGGTTTGTAAATGGCACCCAGAATTATGTTGCACGATGCACAATTTCACATCATTCTGGGTCCATTTGTGTAAAAACAAGGTCCAATCAGGCTGAAACGTTACAAGAAGGTAGAATCTATTGAGTTGTAAGTGATCTGAATGTTTCATGATGATCGCACTTTCCTATAGGGGGTCAAACCATGTCCCAAAGGTCACCGGGCCTGGTGTCACTTTAAAGAAGTAGTCCAGTTACACCTTTGAGGGCTTATAACTTGGCTTCTGAATGTCCTAAAGAGATCAGGTTTGTTTTAGTGTACTCCAATCAACAGCCCCTACAACCTCAAAATGGGAATGGAGTCATTAGCACTAAAGGTTTGTAAATGGCACCCAGAATTATGTTGCACGAAGCACAATTTCACATCATTCTGGGTCCATTTGTGTGAAAACAAGGTCCAATCAGGCTGAAACGTTACAAGGTAGAATCTATTGAGTTGTAAGTGATCTGAACGTTTCATGATGATAGCACTTTCCTATAGGGGGTCAAACCATGTCCCAAAGGTCACCGGGCCTGGTGTCACCTTAAAGAAGCAGTCCAGTTACACCTTTGTGGGCTTATAACTTGGCTTCTGAATGTCCTAGAGAGGTTAGGTTTGTTTTACTGTTCTCCAATCAACAGCCCCTACAACCACAAAAAGGAATGGAGTCATTAGCACTTATGGTTTGTAAATGGCACCCAGAATTATGTTGCACGAAGCACAATTTCACATCATTCTGGGTTCATTTGTGTGAAAACAAGGTCCAATCAGGCTGAAACGTTACAGGAAGGTAGAATCTATTGAGTTGTAAGTGATCTGAACGTTTTATGATGATAGCACTTTCCTAAGGGGGTCAAACCATGTCACAAAGGTCACCAGATCTGGTGTCAATTTAAAGAAGTAGTCCAGTTACACATTTGTGGGCTTATAACTTGGCTTCTGAATGTCCTAGAGAGATCAGGTTTGTTTTAATGTACTCCACCCAACAGCCCCTACAACCACAAAAAGGAATGGAGTCATTAGCACTTATGGTTTGTAAATGGAACCCAGAATTATGTTGCACGATGCACAATTTCACATCATTCTGGGTCCATTTGTGTGAAAACAAGGTCCAATCAGGCTGAAATCTTACAGGAAGGTAGAATCTATTGAGTTGTAAGTGATCTGAACGTTTCATGATGATAGCACTTTCCTAAGGGGGTCAAACCATGTCCCAATGGTCACCGGATCTGGTGTCAATCTAAAGAAGTAGTCCAGTTACACCTTTGTGGGCTTATAACTTGGCTTCTGAATGTCCTAGAGAGATCAGGTTTATTTTAGTATACTCCAATCAACAGCCCCTACAACCAGAAAAAGGAATGGAGTCATTAGCACTTATGGTTTGTAAATGGCACCCAGAATTATGTTGCACGAAGCACAATTTCACATAATTCTGGGTTCATTTGTTTGAAAACAAGGTCCAATCAGGCTGAAACGTTACAGGAAGGTAGAATCTATTGAGTTGTAAGTGATCTGAACGTTTCATGATGATAGCACTTTCCTAAGGGGGTCAAACCATGTCACAAAGGTCACCAGATCTGGTGTCAATTTAAAGAAGTAGTCCAGTTACGAATTTGTGGGCTTATAACTTGGCTTCTGAATGTCCTAGAGAGATCAGGTTTGTTTTAATGTACTCCAACCAACAGCCCCTACAACCACAAAAAGGAATGGAGTCATTAGCACTTATGGTTTGTAAATGGCACCCAGAATTATGTTGCACGAAGCACAATTTCACATCATTCTGGGTCCATTTGTGTGAAAACAAGGTCCATTCAGGCTGAAACGTTACAAGAAGGTAGAATCTATTGAGTTGTAAGTGATCTGAACGTTTCAAGATGATCGCACATTCCTATAGGGGGTCAAACCATGTCCCAAAGGTCACCGGGCCTGGTGTCACTTTAAAGAATTAGTCCAGTTACACCTTTGTGGGCTTATAACTTGGCTTCTGAATGTCCTAGAGAGATCAGGTTTGTTTTAGTATACTCCAATCAAGAGCCCCTACAACCACAAAAAGGAATGAAGTCATTAGCCCTTATGGTTTTTAAATGGCACCCAGAATTTTGTTGCACAAAGCACAATTTCACATATTCTGGGTTCATTTGTGTGACAACAAGGTCCAATCAGGCTGAAACGTTACAGGAAGGTAGAATCTATTGAGTTGTAAGTGATCTGAACGTTTCATGATGATAGCACTTTCCTAAGGGGGTCAAACCATGTCCCAAAGGTCACCGGATCTCATGTCAATTTAAAGAAGTAGTCCAGTTACACCTTTGTGGGCTTATAACTTGGCTTCTGAATGTCCTAGAGAGGTTAGGTTTGTTTTAGTGTACTCCAATCAACAGACCCTACCACCAAAAAAAGCAATGGAGTCATTAGAACTTATGGTTTTTAAATGGCTCCCAGAATTATGCTGCACTAAGCACAATTTCACATCATTCTGGGTTCATTTGTGTGAAAACAAGGTCCAATCAGGCTGAAACGTTACAGGAAGGTAGAATCTATTGAGTTGTAAGTGATCTGAACGTTTTATGATGATAGCACTTTCCTAAGGGGGTCAAACCATGTCACAAAGGTCACCAGATCTGGTGTCAATTTAAAGAAGTAGTCCAGTTACACATTTGTGGGCTTATAACTTGGCTTCTGAATGTCCTAGAGAGATCAGGTTTGTTTTAATGTACTCCACCCAACAGCCCCTACAACCACAAAAAGGAATGGAGTCATTAGCACTTATGGTTTGTAAATGGAACCCAGAATTATGTTGCACGATGCACAATTTCACATCATTCTGGGTCCATTTGTGTGAAAACAAGGTCCAATCAGGCTGAAACGTTACAAGGTAGAATCTATTGAGTTGTAAGTGATCTGAACGTTTCATGATGATAGCACTTTCCTATAGGGGGTCAAACCATGTCCCAAAGGTCACCGGGCCTGGTGTCACCTTAAAGAAGCAGTCCAGTTACACCTTTGTGGGCTTATAACTTGGCTTCTGAATGTCCTAGAGAGGTTAGGTTTGTTTTACTGTTCTCCAATCAACAGCCCCTACAACCACAAAAAGGAATGGAGTCATTAGCACTTATGGTTTGTAAATGGCACCCAGAATTATGTTGCACGAAGCACAATTTCACATCATTCTGGGTTCATTTGTGTGAAAACAAGGTCCAATCAGGCTGAAACGTTACAGGAAGGTAGAATCTATTGAGTTGTAAGTGATCTGAACGTTTTATGATGATAGCACTTTCCTAAGGGGGTCAAACCATGTCACAAAGGTCACCAGATCTGGTGTCAATTTAAAGAAGTAGTCCAGTTACACATTTGTGGGCTTATAACTTGGCTTCTGAATGTCCTAGAGAGATCAGGTTTGTTTTAATGTACTCCACCCAACAGCCCCTACAACCACAAAAAGGAATGGAGTCATTAGCACTTATGGTTTGTAAATGGAACCCAGAATTATGTTGCACGATGCACAATTTCACATCATTCTGGGTCCATTTGTGTGAAAACAAGGTCCAATCAGGCTGAAATCTTACAGGAAGGTAGAATCTATTGAGTTGTAAGTGATCTGAACGTTTCATGATGATAGCACTTTCCTAAGGGGGTCAAACCATGTCCCAATGGTCACCGGATCTGGTGTCAATCTAAAGAAGTAGTCCAGTTACACCTTTGTGGGCTTATAACTTGGCTTCTGAATGTCCTAGAGAGATCAGGTTTATTTTAGTATACTCCAATCAACAGCCCCTACAACCAGAAAAAGGAATGGAGTCATTAGCACTTATGGTTTGTAAATGGCACCCAGAATTATGTTGCACGAAGCACAATTTCACATCATTCTGGGTTCATTTGTTTGAAAACAAGGTCCAATCAGGCTGAAACGTTACAGGAAGGTAGAATCTATTGAGTTGTAAGTGATCTGAACGTTTCATGATGATAGCACTTTCCTAAGGGGGTCAAACCATGTCACAAAGGTCACCAGATCTGGTGTCAATTTAAAGAAGTAGTCCAGTTACGAATTTGTGGGCTTATAACTTGGCTTCTGAATGTCCTAGAGAGATCAGGTTTGTTTTAATGTACTCCAACCAACAGCCCCTACAACCACAAAAAGGAATGGAGTCATTAGCACTTATGGTTTGTAAATGGCACCCAGAATTATGTTGCACGAAGCACAATTTCACATCATTCTGGGTCCATTTGTGTGAAAACAAGGTCCATTCAGGCTGAAACGTTACAAGAAGGTAGAATCTATTGAGTTGTAAGTGATCTGAACGTTTCAAGATGATCGCACATTCCTATAGGGGGTCAAACCATGTCCCAAAGGTCACCGGGCCTGGTGTCACTTTAAAGAATTAGTCCAGTTACACCTTTGTGGGCTTATAACTTGGCTTCTGAATGTCCTAGAGAGATCAGGTTTGTTTTAGTATACTCCAATCAAGAGCCCCTACAACCACAAAAAGGAATGAAGTCATTAGCCCTTATGGTTTTTAAATGGCACCCAGAATTTTGTTGCACAAAGCACAATTTCACATATTCTGGGTTCATTTGTGTGACAACAAGGTCCAATCAGGCTGAAACGTTACAGGAAGGTAGAATCTATTGAGTTGTAAGTGATCTGAACGTTTCATGATGATAGCACTTTCCTAAGGGGGTCAAACCATGTCCCAAAGGTCACCGGATCTCATGTCAATTTAAAGAAGTAGTCCAGTTACACCTTTGTGGGCTTATAACTTGGCTTCTGAATGTCCTAGAGAGGTTAGGTTTGTTTTAGTGTACTCCAATCAACAGACCCTACCACCAAAAAAAGCAATGGAGTCATTAGAACTTATGGTTTTTAAATGGCTCCCAGAATTATGCTGCACTAAGCACAATTTCACATCATTCTGGGTTCATTTGTGTGAAAACAAGGTCCAATCAGGCTGAAACGTTACAGGAAGGTAGAATCTATTGAGTTGTAAGTGATCTGAACGTTTTATGATGATAGCACTTTCCTAAGGGGGTCAAACCATGTCACAAAGGTCACCAGATCTGGTGTCAATTTAAAGAAGTAGTCCAGTTACACATTTGTGGGCTTATAACTTGGCTTCTGAATGTCCTAGAGAGATCAGGTTTGTTTTAATGTACTCCACCCAACAGCCCCTACAACCACAAAAAGGAATGGAGTCATTAGCACTTATGGTTTGTAAATGGAACCCAGAATTATGTTGCACGATGCACAATTTCACATCATTCTGGGTCCATTTGTGTGAAAACAAGGTCCAATCAGGCTGAAACATTACAAGAAGGTAGATTCTATTGAGTTGTAAGTGATCTGAATGTTTCATGATGATCGCACATTCCTATAGGGGGTCAAACCATGTCCCAAAGGTCACCGGGCCTGGTGTCACTTTAAAGAAGTAGTCCAGTTACACCTTTGAGGGCTTATAACTTGGCTTCTGAATGTCCTAAAGAGATCAGGTTTGTTTTAGTGTACTCCAATCAACAGCCCCTACAACCTCAAAATGGGAATGGAGTCATTAGCACTAAAGGTTTGTAAATGGCACCCAGAATTATGTTGCACGAAGCACAATTTCACATCATTCTGGGTCGATTTGTGTGAAAACAAGGTCCAATCAGGCTGAAACGTTACAAGAAGGTAGAATCTATTGAGTTGTAAGTGATCTGAACGTTTCATGATGATAGCACTTTCCTATAGGGGGTCAAACCATGTCCCAAAGGTCACCGGGCCTGGTGTCACCTTAAAGAAGCAGTCCAGTTACACTTTTGTGGGCTTATAACTTGGCTTCTGAATGTCCTAGAGAGGTTAGGTTTGTTTTACTGTTCTCCAATCAACAGCCCCTACAACCACAAAAAGGAATGGAGTCATTAGCACTTATGGTTTGTAAATGGCACCCAGAATTATGTTGCACAAAGCACAATTTCACATCATTCTGGGTCCATTTGTGTGAAAACAAGGTCCAATCAGGCTGAAATCTTACAGGAAGGTAGAATCTATTGAGTTGTAAGTGATCTGAACGTTTCATGATGATAGCACTTTCCTAAGGGGGTCAAACCATGTCCCAATGGTCACCGGATCTGGTGTCAATTTAAAGAAGTAGTCCAGTTACACCTTTGTGGGCTTATAACTTGGCTTCTGAATGTCCTAGAGAGATCAGGTTTGTTTTAGTATACTCCAATCAACAGCCCCTACAACCACAAAAAGGAATGGAGTCATTAGCACTTATGGTTTGTAAATGGCACCCAGAATTATGTTGCACGAAGCACAATTTCACATCATTCTGGGTTCATTTGTTTGAAAACAAGGTCCAATCAGACTGAAACGTTACAGGAAGGTAGAATCTATTGAGTTGTAAGTGATCTGAACGTTTCATGATGATAGCACTTTCCTAAGGGGGTCAAACCATGTCACAAAGGTCACCAGATCTGGTGTCAATTTAAAGAAGTAGTCCAGTTACGAATTTGTGGGCTTATAACTTGGCTTCTGAATGTCCTAGAGAGATCAGGTTTGTTTTAATGTACTCCAACCAACAGCCCCTACAACCACAAAAAGGAATGGAGTCATTAGCACTTATGGTTTGTAAATGGCACCCAGAATTTTGTTGCACGAAGCACAATTTCACATATTCTGGGTTCATTTGTGTGACAACAAGGTCCAATCAGGCTGAAACGTTACAGGAAGGTAGAATCTATTGAGTTGTAAGTGATCTGAACGTTTCATGATGATAGCACTTTCCTAAGGGGGTCAAACCATGTCCCAAAGGTCACCGGATCTCATGTCAATTTAAAGAAGTAGTCCAGTTACACCTTTGTGGGCTTATAACTTGGCTTCTGAATGTCCTAGAGAGGTTAGGTTTGTTTTAGTGTACTCCAATCAACAGACCCTACAACCAAAAAAAGCAATGGAGTCATTAGAACTTATGGTTTTTAAATGGCACCCAGAATTATGCTGCACTAAGCACAATTTCACATCATTCTGGGTTCATTTGTGTGAAAACAAGGTCCAATCAGGCTGAAACGTTACAGGAAGGTAGAATCTATTGAGTTGTAAGTGATCTGAACGTTTCATGATGATAGCACTTTCCTAAGGGGGTCAAACCATGTCACAAAGGTCACCAGATCTGGTGTCAATTTAAAGTAGTAGTCCAGTTACACATTTGTGGGCTTATAACTTGGCTTCTGAATGTCCTAGAGAGATCAGGTTTGTTTTAATGTACTCCACCCAACAGCCCCTACAACCACAAAAAGGAATGGAGTCATTAGCACTTATGGTTTGTAAATGGCACCCAGAATTATGTTGCACGATGCACAATTTCACATCATTCTGGGTCCATTTGTGTGAAAACAAGGTCCAATCAGGCTGAAACGTTACAAGAAGGTAGAATCTATTGAGTTGTAAGTGATCTGAACGTTTCATGATGATCGCACATTCCTATAGGGGGTCAAACCATGTCCCAAAGGTCACCGGGCCTGGTGTCACTTTAAAGAAGTAGTCCAGTTACACCTTTGAGGGCTTATAACTTGGCTTCTGAATGTCCTAAAGAGATCAGGTTTGTTTTAGTGTACTCCAATCAACAGCCCCTACAACCACAAAATGGGAATGGAGTCATTAGCACTAAAGGTTTGTAAATGGCACCCAGAATTATGTTGCACGAAGCACAATTTCACATCATTCTGGGTCCATTTGTGTGAAAACAAGGTCCAATCAGGCTGAAACGTTACAAGAAGGTAGAATCTATTGAGTTGTAAGTGATCTGAACGTTTCATGATGATAGCACTTTCCTATAGGGGGTCAAACCATGTCCCAAAGGTCACCGGGCCTGGTGTCACCTTAAAGAAGCAGTCCAGTTACACTTTTGTGGGCTTATAACTTGGCTTCTGAATGTCCTAGAGAGGTTAGGTTTGTTTTACTGTTCTCCAATCAACAGCCCCTACAACCACAAAAAGGAATGGAGTCATTAGCACTTATGGTTTGTAAATGGCACCCAGAATTATGTTGCACAAAGCACAATTTCACATCATTCTGGGTCCATTTGTGTGAAAACAAGGTCCAATCAGGCTGAAATCTTACAGGAAGGTAGAATCTATTGAGTTGTAAGTGATCTGAACGTTTCATGATGATAGCACTTTCCTAAGGGGGTCAAACCATGTCCCAATGGTCACCGGATCTGGTGTCAATTTAAAGAAGTAGTCCAGTTACACCTTTGTGGGCTTATAACTTGGCTTCTGAATGTCCTAGAGAGATCAGGTTTGTTTTAGTATACTCCAATCAACAGCCCCTACAACCACAAAAAGGAATGGAGTCATTAGCACTTATGGTTTGTAAATGGCACCCAGAATTATGTTGCACGAAGCACAATTTCACATCATTCTGGGTTCATTTGTTTGAAAACAAGGTCCAATCAGACTGAAACGTTACAGGAAGGTAGAATCTATTGAGTTGTAAGTGATCTGAACGTTTCATGATGATAGCACTTTCCTAAGGGGGTCAAACCATGTCACAAAGGTCACCAGATCTGGTGTCAATTTAAAGAAGTAGTCCAGTTACGAATTTGTGGGCTTATAACTTGGCTTCTGAATGTCCTAGAGAGATCAGGTTTGTTTTAATGTACTCCAACCAACAGCCCCTACAACCACAAAAAGGAATGGAGTCATTAGCACTTATGGTTTGTAAATGGCACCCAGAATTTTGTTGCACGAAGCACAATTTCACATATTCTGGGTTCATTTGTGTGACAACAAGGTCCAATCAGGCTGAAACGTTACAGGAAGGTAGAATCTATTGAGTTGTAAGTGATCTGAACGTTTCATGATGATAGCACTTTCCTAAGGGGGTCAAACCATGTCCCAAAGGTCACCGGATCTCATGTCAATTTAAAGAAGTAGTCCAGTTACACCTTTGTGGGCTTATAACTTGGCTTCTGAATGTCCTAGAGAGGTTAGGTTTGTTTTAGTGTACTCCAATCAACAGACCCTACAACCAAAAAAAGCAATGGAGTCATTAGAACTTATGGTTTTTAAATGGCACCCAGAATTATGCTGCACTAAGCACAATTTCACATCATTCTGGGTTCATTTGTGTGAAAACAAGGTCCAATCAGGCTGAAACGTTACAGGAAGGTAGAATCTATTGAGTTGTAAGTGATCTGAACGTTTCATGATGATAGCACTTTCCTAAGGGGGTCAAACCATGTCACAAAGGTCACCAGATCTGGTGTCAATTTAAAGTAGTAGTCCAGTTACACATTTGTGGGCTTATAACTTGGCTTCTGAATGTCCTAGAGAGATCAGGTTTGTTTTAATGTACTCCACCCAACAGCCCCTACAACCACAAAAAGGAATGGAGTCATTAGCACTTATGGTTTGTAAATGGCACCCAGAATTATGTTGCACGATGCACAATTTCACATCATTCTGGGTCCATTTGTGTGAAAACAAGGTCCAATCAGGCTGAAACGTTACAAGAAGGTAGAATCTATTGAGTTGTAAGTGATCTGAACGTTTCATGATGATCGCACATTCCTATAGGGGGTCAAACCATGTCCCAAAGGTCACCGGGCCTGGTGTCACTTTAAAGAAGTAGTCCAGTTACACCTTTGAGGGCTTATAACTTGGCTTCTGAATGTCCTAAAGAGATCAGGTTTGTTTTAGTGTACTCCAATCAACAGCCCCTACAACCACAAAATGGGAATGGAGTCATTAGCACTAAAGGTTTGTAAATGGCACCCAGAATTATGTTGCACGAAGCACAATTTCACATCATTCTGGGTCCATTTGTGTGAAAACAAGGTCCAATCAGGCTGAAACGTTACAAGAAGGTAGAATCTATTGAGTTGTAAGTGATCTGAACGTTTCATGATGATAGCACTTTCCTATAGGGGGTCAAACCATGTCCCAAAGGTCACCGGGCCTGGTGTCACCTTAAAGAAGCAGTCCAGTTACACTTTTGTGGGCTTATAACTTGGCTTCTGAATGTCCTAGAGAGGTTAGGTTTGTTTTACTGTTCTCCAATCAACAGCCCCTACAACCACAAAAAGGAATGGAGTCATTAGCACTTATGGTTTGTAAATGGCACCCAGAATTATGTTGCACAAAGCACAATTTCACATCATTCTGGGTCCATTTGTGTGAAAACAAGGTCCAATCAGGCTGAAATCTTACAGGAAGGTAGAATCTATTGAGTTGTAAGTGATCTGAACGTTTCATGATGATAGCACTTTCCTAAGGGGGTCAAACCATGTCCCAATGGTCACCGGATCTGGTGTAAATTTAAAGAAGTAGTCCAGTTACACCTTTGTGGGCTTATAACTTGGCTTCTGAATGTCCTAGAGAGATCAGGTTTGTTTTAGTATACTCCAATCAACAGCCCCTACAACCACAAAAAGGAATGGAGTCATTAGCACTTATGGTTTGTAAATGGCACCCAGAATTATGTTGCACGAAGCACAATTTCACATCATTCTGGGTTCATTTGTTTGAAAACAAGGTCCAATCAGGCTGAAACGTTACAGGAAGGTAGAATCTATTGAGTTGTAAGTGATCTGAACGTTTCATGATGATAGCACTTTCCTAAGGGGGTCAAACCATGTCACAAAGGTCACCAGATCTGGTGTCAATTTAAAGAAGTAGTCCAGTTACGAATTTGTGGGCTTATAACTTGGCTTCTGAATGTCCTAGAGAGATCAGGTTTGTTTTAATGTACTCCAACCAACAGCCCCTACAACCACAAAAAGGAATGGAGTCATTAGCACTTATGGTTTGTAAATGGCACCCAGAATTTTGTTGCACGAAGCACAATTTCACATATTCTGGGTTCATTTGTGTGACAACAAGGTCCAATCAGGCTGAAACGTTACAGGAAGGTAGAATCTATTGAGTTGTAAGTGATCTGAACGTTTCATGATGATAGCACTTTCCTAAGGGGGTCAAACCATGTCCCAAAGGTCACCGGATCTCATGTCAATTTAAAGAAGTAGTCCGGTTACACCTTTGTGGGCTTATAACTTGGCTTCTGAATGTCCTAGAGAGGTTAGGTTTGTTTTAGTGTACTCCAATCAGCAGACCCTACAACCAAAAAAAGCAATGGAGTCATTAGAACTTATGGTTTTTAAATGGCACCCAGAATTATGCTGCACTAAGCACAATTTCACATCATTCTGGGTTCATTTGTGTGAAAACAAGGTCCAATCAGGCTGAAACGTTACAGGAAGGTAGAATCTATTGAGTTGTAAGTGATCTGAACGTTTCATGATGATAGCACTTTCCTAAGGGGGTCAAACCATGTCACAAAGGTCACCAGATCTGGTGTCAATTTAAAGAAGTAGTCCAGTTACACATTTGTGGGCTTATAACTTGGCTTCTGAATGTCCTAGAGAGATCAGGTTTGTTTTAATGTACTCAACCCAACAGCCCCTACAACCACAAAAAGGAATGGAGTCATTAGCACTTATGGTTTGTAAATGGCACCCAGAATTATGTTGCACGATGCACAATTTCACATCATTCTGGGTCCATTTGTGTGAAAACAAGGTCCAATCAGGCTGAAACGTTACAAGAAGGTAGAATATATTGAGTTGTAAGTGATCTGAACGTTTCATGATGATCGCACATTCCTATAGGGGGTCAAACCATGTCCCAAAGGTCACCGGGCCTGGTGTCACTTTAAAGAAGTAGTCCAGTTACACCTTTGAGGGCTTATAACTTGGCTTCTGAATGTCCTAAAGAGATCAGGTTTGTTTTAGTGTACTCCAATCAACAGCCCCTACAACCACAAAATGGGAATGGAGTCATTAGCACTAAAGGTTTGTAAATGGCACCCAGAATTATGTTGCACGAAGCACAATTTCACATCATTCTGGGTCCATTTGTGTGAAAACAAGGTCCAATCAGGCTGAAACGTTACAAGAAGGTAGAATCTATTGAGTTGTAAGTGATCTGAACGTTTCATGATGATAGCACTTTCCTATAGGGGGTCAAACCATGTCCCAAAGGTCACCGGGCCTGGTGTCACCTTAAAGAAGCAGTCCAGTTACACTTTTGTGGGCTTATAACTTGGCTTCTGAATGTCCTAGAGAGGTTAGGTTTGTTTTACTGTTCTCCAATCAACAGCCCCTACAACCACAAAAAGGAATGGAGTCATTAGCACTTATGGTTTGTAAATGGCACCCAGAATTATGTTGCACAAAGCACAATTTCACATCATTCTGGGTCCATTTGTGTGAAAACAAGGTCCAATCAGGCTGAAATCTTACAGGAAGGTAGAATCTATTGAGTTGTAAGTGATCTGAACGTTTCATGATGATAGCACTTTCCTAAGGGGGTCAAACCATGTCCCAATGGTCACCGGATCTGGTGTAAATTTAAAGAAGTAGTCCAGTTACACCTTTGTGGGCTTATAACTTGGCTTCTGAATGTCCTAGAGAGATCAGGTTTGTTTTAGTATACTCCAATCAACAGCCCCTACAACCACAAAAAGGAATGGAGTCATTAGCACTTATGGTTTGTAAATGGCACCCAGAATTATGTTGCACGAAGCACAATTTCACATCATTCTGGGTTCATTTGTTTGAAAACAAGGTCCAATCAGGCTGAAACGTTACAGGAAGGTAGAATCTATTGAGTTGTAAGTGATCTGAACGTTTCATGATGATAGCACTTTCCTAAGGGGGTCAAACCATGTCACAAAGGTCACCAGATCTGGTGTCAATTTAAAGAAGTAGTCCAGTTACGAATTTGTGGGCTTATAACTTGGCTTCTGAATGTCCTAGAGAGATCAGGTTTGTTTTAATGTACTCCAACCAACAGCCCCTACAACCACAAAAAGGAATGGAGTCATTAGCACTTATGGTTTGTAAATGGCACCCAGAATTTTGTTGCACGAAGCACAATTTCACATATTCTGGGTTCATTTGTGTGACAACAAGGTCCAATCAGGCTGAAACGTTACAGGAAGGTAGAATCTATTGAGTTGTAAGTGATCTGAACGTTTCATGATGATAGCACTTTCCTAAGGGGGTCAAACCATGTCCCAAAGGTCACCGGATCTCATGTCAATTTAAAGAAGTAGTCCAGTTACACCTTTGTGGGCTTATAACTTGGCTTCTGAATGTCCTAGAGAGGTTAGGTTTGTTTTAGTGTACTCCAATCAGCAGACCCTACAACCAAAAAAAGCAATGGAGTCATTAGAACTTATGGTTTTTAAATGGCACCCAGAATTATGCTGCACTAAGCACAATTTCACATCATTCTGGGTTCATTTGTGTGAAAACAAGGTCCAATCAGGCTGAAACGTTACAGGAAGGTAGAATCTATTGAGTTGTAAGTGATCTGAACGTTTCATGATGATAGCACTTTCCTAAGGGGGTCAAACCATGTCACAAAGGTCACCAGATCTGGTGTCAATTTAAAGAAGTAGTCCAGTTACACATTTGTGGGCTTATAACTTGGCTTCTGAATGTCCTAGAGAGATCAGGTTTGTTTTAATGTACTCCACCCAACAGCCCCTACAACCACAAAAAGGAATGGAGTCATTAGCACTTATGGTTTGTAAATGGCACCCAGAATTATGTTGCACGATGCACAATTTCACATCATTCTGGGTCCATTTGTGTGAAAACAAGGTCCAATCAGGCTGAAACGTTACAAGAAGGTAGAATATATTGAGTTGTAAGTGATCTGAACGTTTCATGATGATCGCACATTCCTATAGGGGGTCAAACCATGTCCCAAAGGTCACCGGGCCTGGTGTCACTTTAAAGAAGTAGTCCAGTTACACCTTTGAGGGCTTATAACTTGGCTTCTGAATGTCCTAGAGAGATCAGGTTTGTTTTAGTGTACTCCAATCAACAGCCCCTACAACCTCAAAATGGGAATGGAGTCATTAGCACTAAAGGTTTGTAAATGGCACCCAGAATTATGTTGCACGAAGCACAATTTCACATCATTCTGGGTCCATTTGTGTGAAAACAAGGTCCAATCAGGCTGAAACGCTACAAGAAGGTAGAATCTATTGAGTTGTAAGTGATCTGAACGTTTCAAGATGATCACACATTCCTATAGGGGTTCAAACCATGTCCCAAAGGGCACCGGGGCTGGTGTCACTTTAAAGAAGTAGTCCAGTTACACCTTTGTGGGCTTATAAATTGGCTTCTGAATGTCCTAGAGAGGTTAGGTTTGTTTTAGTGTACTCCAATCAACAGCCCCTACAACCACAAAAAGGAATGGAGTCATTAGCACTTATGGTTTGTAAATGGCACCCAGAATTATGTTGCACGAAGCACAATTTCACATCATTCTGGGTTCATTTGTGTGAAAACAAGGTCCAATCAGGCTGAAACGTTACAGGAAGGTAGAATCTATTGAGTTGTAAGTGATCTGAACGTTTCATGATGATAGCACTTTCCTAAGGGGGTCAAACCATGTCCCAAAGGTCACCGGATCTGGTGTCAATTTAAAGAAGTAGTCCAGTTACACATTTGTGGGCTTATAACTTGGCTTCTGAATGTCTTAGAGAGATCAGGTTTGTTTTAGTGTACTCCAATCAACAGCCCCTACAACCACAAAAAGGAATGGAGTCATTAGCACTTATGGTTTGTAAATGGCACCCAGAATTATGTTGCACGAAGAACAATTTCACATCATTCTGGGTCCATTTGTGTGAAAACAAGGTCCAATCAGGCTGAAACATTACAGGAAGGTAGAATCTATTGAGTTGTAAGTGATCTGAAAGTTTCATGATGATAGCACTTTCCTAAGGGGGTCAAACCATGTCCCAAAGGTCACCGGATCTGGTGTCAAATTTAAGAAGTAGTTCAGTTACACATTTGTGGGCTTATAACTTGGCTTCTGAATGTCCTAGAGAGATCAGGTTTGTTTTAGTGTACTCCAATCAACAGCCCCTACAACCACAAAAAGGAATGGAGTCATTAGCACTTAAGGTTTGTAAATGGCACCCAGAATTATGTTGCACGAAGCACAATTTCACATTTCTGGGTTCATTTGTGTGAAAACAAGGTCCAATCAGGCTGAAACCCTACAAGAAGGTAGAATCTATTGAGTTGTAAGTGATCTGAACGTTTCAAGATGATCGAACATTCCTATAGGGGGTCAAACCATGTCCCAAATGTCACCGGGCCTGGTGTCACTTTAAAGAAGTAGTCCAGTTACACCTTTGTGGGCTTATAACTTGGCTTCTGAGTGTCCTAGAGAGGTTAGTTTGTTTTAGTGTACTCCAATCAACAGACCCTACAACCAAAAAAAGCAATGGAGTCATTAGAACTTATGGTTTTTAAATGGCACCCAGAATTATGCTGCACTAAGCACAATTTCACATCATTCTGGGTCCATTTGTGTGAAAACAAAGTCCAATCAGGCTGAAAAGTTACAGGAAGGTAGAATATATTGAGTTGTAAGTGATCTGAACGTTTCATGATGATAGCACTTTCCTAAGTGGGTCAAAACATGTCACAAAGGTCACCAGATCTGGTGTCACCTTAAAGAAGCAGTCCAGTTACACCTTTGTGGGCTTATAACTTGGCTTCTGAATGTCCTAGAGAGGTTAGGTTTGTTTTACTGTTCTCCAATCAACAGCCCCTACAACCACAAAAAGGAATGGAGTCATTAGCACTTATGGTTTGTAAATGGCACCCAGAATTATGTTGCACAAAGCACAATTTCATATCATTCTGGGTCCATTTGTGTGAAAACAAGGTCCAATCAGGCTGAAATCTTACAGGAAGGTAGAATCTATTGAGTTGTAAGTGATCTGAATGTTTCATGATGATAGCACTTTCCTAAGGGGGTCAAACCATGTCCCAATGGTCACCGGATCTGGTGTCAATTTAAAGAAGTAGTCCAGTTACACCTTTGTGGGCTTATAACTTGGCTTCTGAATGTCCTAGAGAGATCAGGTTTATTTTAGTATACTCCAATCAACAGCCCCTACAACCACAAAAAGGAATGGAGTCATTAGCACTTATGGTTTGTAAATGGCACCCAGAATTATGTTGCACGAAGCACAATTTCACATCATTCTGGGTTCATTTGTTTGAAAACAAGGTCCAATCAGGCTGAAACGTTACAGGAAGGTAGAATCTATTGAGTTGTAAGTGATCTGAACGTTTCATGATGATAGCACTTTCCTAAGGGGGTCAAACCATGTCACAAAGGTCACCAGATCTGGTGTCAATTTAAAGAAGTAGTCCAGTTACGAATTTGTGGGCTTATAACTTGGCTTCTGAATGTCCTAGAGAGATCAGGTTTGTTTTAATGTACTCCAACCAACAGCCCCTACAACCACAAAAAGGAATGGAGTCATTAGCACTTATGGTTTGTAAATGGCACCCAGAATTATGTTGCACGAAGCACAATTTCACATCATTCTGGGTTCATTTGTGTGAAAACAAGGTCCAATCAGGCTGAAACGTTACAGGAAGGTAGAATCTATTGAGTTGTAAGTGATCTGAACGTTTTATGATGATAGCACTTTCCTAAGGGGGTCAAACCATGTCACAAAGGTCACCAGATCTGGTGTCAATTTAAAGAAGTAGTCCAGTTACACATTTGTGGGCTTATAACTTGGCTTCTGAATGTCCTAGAGAGATCAGGTTTGTTTTAATGTACTCCACCCAACAGCCCCTACAACCACAAAAAGGAATGGAGTCATTAGCACTTATGGTTTGTAAATGGAACCCAGAATTATGTTGCACGATGCACAATTTCACATCATTCTGGGTCCATTTGTGTGAAAACAAGGTCCAATCAGGCTGAAACGTTACAAGAAGGTAGATTCTATTGAGTTGTAAGTGATCTGAATGTTTCATGATGATCGCACATTCCTATAGGGGGTCAAACCATGTCCCAAAGGTCACCGGGCCTGGTGTCACTTTAAAGAAGTAGTCCAGTTACACCTTTGAGGGCTTATAACTTGGCTTCTGAATGTCCTAAAGAGATCAGGTTTGTTTTAGTGTACTCCAATCAACAGCCCCTACAACCTCAAAATGGGAATGGAGTCATTAGCACTAAAGGTTTGTAAATGGCACCCAGAATTATGTTGCACGAAGCACAATTTCACATCATTCTGGGTCCATTTGTGTGAAAACAAGGTCCAATCAGGCTGAAACGTTACAAGAAGGTAGAATCTATTGAGTTGTAAGTGATCTGAACGTTTCATGATGATAGCACTTTCCTATAGGGGGTCAAACCATGTCCCAAAGGTCACCGGGCCTGGTGTCACCTTAAAGAAGCAGTCCAGTTACACCTTTGTGGGCTTATAACTTGGCTTCTGAATGTCCTAGAGAGGTTAGGTTTGTTTTACTGTTCTCCAATCAACAGCCCCTACAACCACAAAAAGGAATGGAGTCATTAGCACTTATGGTTTGTAAATGGCACCCAGAATTATGTTGCACAAAGCACAATTTCACATCATTCTGGGTCCATTTGTGTGAAAACAAGGTCCAATCAGGCTGAAATCTTACAGGAAGGTAGAATCTATTGAGTTGTAAGTGATCTTAACGTTTCATGATGATAGCACTTTCCTAAGGGGGTCAAACCATGTCCCAATGGTCACCGGATCTGGTGTCAATTTAAAGAAGTAGTCCAGTTACACCTTTGTGGGCTTATAACTTGGCTTCTGAATGTCCTAGAGAGGTTAGGTTTGTTTTAGTGTTCTCCAATCAACAGCCCCTACAACCACAAAAAGGAATGGAGTCATTAGCACTTATGGTTTGTAAATGGCACCCAGA
Source organism: Nothobranchius furzeri (assembly GCF_043380555.1). NCBI lineage: Eukaryota > Metazoa > Chordata > Actinopteri > Cyprinodontiformes > Nothobranchiidae > Nothobranchius > Nothobranchius furzeri. The sequence continues at coordinate 24,522,259 of NC_091741.1, read as the reverse complement.
ATTATGTTGCACGAAGCACAATTTCACATCATTCTGGGTTCATTTGTTTGAAAACAAGGTCCAATCAGGCTGAAACGTTACAGGAAGGTAGAATCTATTGAGTTGTAAGTGATCTGAACGTTTCATGATGATAGCACTTTCCTAAGGGGGTCAAACCATGTCACAAAGGTCACCAGATCTGGTGTCAATTTAAAGAAGTAGTCCAGTTACGAATTTGTGGGCTTATAACTTGGCTTCTGAATGTCCTAGAGAGATCAGGTTTGTTTTAATGTACTCCAACCAACAGCCCCTACAACCACAAAAAGGAATGGAGTCATTAGCACTTATGGTTTGTAAATGGCACCCAGAATTTTTTTTGCACGAAGCACAATTTCACATATTCTGGGTTCATTTGTGTGACAACAAGGTCCAATCAGGCTGAAACGTTACAGGAAGGTAGAATCTATTGAGTTGTAACTGATCTGAACGTTTCATGATGATAGCACTTTCCTAAGGGGGTCAAACCATGTCCCAAAGGTCACCGGATCTCATGTCAATTTAAAGAAGTAGTCCAGTTACACCTTTGTGGGCTTATAGCTTGGCTTCTGAATGTCCTAGAGAGGTTAGGTTTGTTTTAGTGTACTCCAATCAACAGACCCTACAACCAAAAAAAGCAATGGAGTCATTAGAACTTATGGTTTTTAAATGGCACCCAGAATTATGCTGCACTAAGCACAATTTCACATCATTCTGGGTTCATTTGTGTGAAAACAAGGTCCAATCAGGCTGAAACGTTACAGGAAGGTAGAATCTATTGAGTTGTAAGTGATCTGAACGTTTCATGATGATAGCACTTTCCTAAGCGGGTCAAACCATGTCACAAAGGTCACCAGATCTGGTGTCAATTTAAAGAAGTAGTCCAGTTACACATTTGTGGGCTTATAACTTGGCTTCTGAATGTCCTAGAGAGATCAGGTTTGTTTTAATGTACTCCACCCAACAGCCCCTACAACCACAAAAAGGAATGGAGTCATTAGCACTTATGGTTTGTAAATGGCACCCAGAATTATGTTGCACGATGCACAATTTCACATCATTCTGGGTCCATTTGTGTGAAAACAAGGTCAAATCAGGCTGAAACGTTACAAGAAGGTAGAATCTATTGAGTTGTAAGTGATCTGAACGTTTCATGATGATCGCACATTCCTATAGGGGGTCAAACCATGTCCCAAAGGTCACCGGGCCTGGTGTCACTTTAAAGAAGTAGTCCAGTTACACCTTTGTGGGCTTATAACTTGGCTTCTGAATGTCCTAGAGAGGTTAGGTTTGTTTTAGTGTACTCCAATCAACAGCCCCTACAACCACAAAAAGGAATGGAGTCATTAGCACTTATGGTTTGTAAATGGCACCCAGAATTATGTTGCACGAAGCACAATTTCACATCATTCTGGGTTCATTTGTGTGAAAACAAGGTCCAATCAGGCTGAAACGTTACAGGAAGGTAGAATCTATTGAGTTGTAAGTGATCTGAACGTTTCATGATGATAGCACTTTCCTAAGGGGGTCAAACCATGTCCCAAAGGTCACCGGATCTGGTGTCAATTTAAAGAAGTAGTCCAGTTACACATTTGTGGGCTTATAACTTGGCTTCTGAATGTCCTAGAGAGATCAGGTTTGTTTTAGTGTACTCCAATCAACAGCCCCTACAACCACAAAAAGGAATGGAGTCATTAGCACTTATGGTTTGTAAATGGCACCCAGAATTATGTTGCACGAAGAACAATTTCACATCATTCTGGGTCCATTTGTGTGAAAACAAGGTCCAATCAGGCTGAAACGTTACAGGAAGGTAGAATCTATTGAGTTGTAAGTGATCTGAAAGTTTCATGATGATAGCACTTTCCTAAGGGGGTCAAACCATGTCCCAAAGGTCACCGGATCTGGTGTCAAATTTAAGAAGTAGTTCAGTTACACATTTGTGGGCTTATAACTTGGCTTCTGAATGTCCTAGAGAGATCAGGTTTGTTTTAGTGTACTCCAATCAACAGCCCCTACAACCACAAAAAGGAATGGAGTCATTAGCACTTAAGGTTTGTAAATGGCACCCAGAATTATGTTGCACGAAGCACAATTTCACATTTCTGGGTTCATTTGTGTGAAAACAAGGTCCAATCAGGCCTAAACCCTACAAGAAGGTAGAATCTATTGAGTTGTAAGTGATCTGAACGTTTCAAGATGATCGAACATTCCTATAGGGGGTCAAACCATGTCCCAAATGTCACCGGGCCTGGTGTCACTTTAAAGAAGTAGTCCAGTTACACCTTTGTGGGCTTATAACTCGGCTTCTGAGTGTCCTAGAGAGGTTAGGTTTGTTTTAGTGTACTCCAATCAACAGACCCTACAACCAAAAAAAGCAATGGAGTCATTAGAACTTATGGTTTTTAAATGGCACCCAGAATAATGCTGCACTAAGCACAATTTCACATCATTCTGGGTTCATTTGTGTGAAAACAAGGTCCAATCAGGCTGAAACGTTACAGGAAGGTAGAATCTATTGAGTTGTAAGTGATCTGAACGTTTCATGATGATAGCACTTTCCTAAGGGGGTCAAACCATGTCACAAAGGTCACCAGATTTGGTGTCAATTTAAAGAAGTAGTCCAGTTACACATTTGTGGGCTTATAACTTGGCTTCTGAATGTCCTAGAGAGATCAGGTTTGTTTTAATGTACTCCACCCAACAGCCCCTACAACCACAAAAAGGAATGGAGTCATTAGCACTTATGGTTTGTAAATGGCACCCAGAATTATTTTGCACAAAGCACAATTTCACATCATTCTGGGTCCATTTGTGTGAAAACAAGGTCCAATCAGGCTGAAATCTTACAGGAAGGTAGAATCTATTGAGTTGTAAGTGATCTGAACGTTTCATGATGATAGCACTTTCCTATAGGGGGTCAAACCATGTCCCAAAGGTCACCGGGCCTGGTGTCACCTTAAAGAAGCAGTCCAGTTACACCTTTGTGGGCTTATAACTTGGCTTCTGAATGTCCTAGAGAGGTTAGGTTTGTTTTACTGTTCTCCAATCAACAGCCCCTACAACCACAAAAAGGAATGGAGTCATTAGCACTTATGGTTTGTAAATGGCACCCAGAATTATGTTGCACAAAGCACAATTTCACATCATTCTGGGTCCATTTGTGTGAAAACAAGGTCCAATCAGGCTGAAATCTTACAGGAAGGTAGAATCTATTGAGTTGTAAGTGATCTGAATGTTTCATGATGATAGCACTTTCCTAAGGGGGTCAAACCATGTCCCAATGGTCACCGGATCTGGTGTCAATTTAAAGAAGTAGTCCAGTTACACCTTTGTGGGCTTATAACTTGGCTTCTGAATGTCCTAGAGAGATCAGGTTTATTTTAGTATACTCCAATCAACAGCCCCTACAACCACAAAAAGGAATGGAGTCATTAGCACTTATGGTTTGTAAATGGCACCCAGAATTATGTTGCACGAAGCACAATTTCACATCATTCTGGGTTCATTTGTTTGAAAACAAGGTCCAATCAGGCTGAAACGTTACAGGAAGGTAGAATCTATTGAGTTGTAAGTGATCTGAACGTTTCATGATGATAGCACTTTCCTAAGGGGGTCAAACCATGTCACAAAGGTCACCAGATCTGGTGTCAATTTAAAGAAGTAGTCCAGTTACGAATTTGTGGGCTTATAACTTGGCTTCTGAATGTCCTAGAGAGATCAGGTTTGTTTTAATGTACTCCAACCAACAGCCCCTACAACCACAAAAAGGAATGGAGTCATTAGCACTTATGGTTTGTAAATGGCACCCAGAATTATGTTGCACGAAGCACAATTTCACATCATTCTGGGTTCATTTGTGTGAAAACAAGGTCCAATCAGGCTGAAACGTTACAGGAAGGTAGAATCTATTGAGTTGTAAGTGATCTGAACGTTTTATGATGATAGCACTTTCCTAAGGGGGTCAAACCATGTCACAAAGGTCACCAGATCTGGTGTCAATTTAAAGAAGTAGTCCAGTTACACATTTGTGGGCTTATAACTTGGCTTCTGAATGTCCTAGAGAGATCAGGTTTGTTTTAATGTACTCCACCCAACAGCCCCTACAACCACAAAAAGGAATGGAGTCATTAGCACTTATGGTTTGTAAATGGAACCCAGAATTATGTTGCACGATGCACAATTTCACATCATTCTGGGTCCATTTGTGTGAAAACAAGGTCCAATCAGGCTGAAACGTTACAAGAAGGTAGATTCTATTGAGTTGTAAGTGATCTGAATGTTTCATGATGATCGCACATTCCTATAGGGGGTCAAACCATGTCCCAAAGGTCACCGGGCCTGGTGTCACTTTAAAGAAGTAGTCCAGTTACACCTTTGAGGGCTTATAACTTGGCTTCTGAATGTCCTAAAGAGATCAGGTTTGTTTTAGTGTACTCCAATCAACAGCCCCTACAACCTCAAAATGGGAATGGAGTCATTAGCACTAAAGGTTTGTAAATGGCACCCAGAATTATGTTGCACGAAGCACAATTTCACATCATTCTGGGTCCATTTGTGTGAAAACAAGGTCCAATCAGGCTGAAACGTTACAAGAAGGTAGAATCTATTGAGTTGTAAGTGATCTGAACGTTTCATGATGATAGCACTTTCCTATAGGGGGTCAAACCATGTCCCAAAGGTCACCGGGCCTGGTGTCACCTTAAAGAAGCAGTCCAGTTACACCTTTGTGGGCTTATAACTTGGCTTCTGAATGTCCTAGAGAGGTTAGGTTTGTTTTACTGTTCTCCAATCAACAGCCCCTACAACCACAAAAAGGAATGGAGTCATTAGCACTTATGGTTTGTAAATGGCACCCAGAATTATGTTGCACAAAGCACAATTTCACATCATTCTGGGTCCATTTGTGTGAAAACAAGGTCCAATCAGGCTGAAATCTTACAGGAAGGTAGAATCTATTGAGTTGTAAGTGATCTTAACGTTTCATGATGATAGCACTTTCCTAAGGGGGTCAAACCATGTCCCAATGGTCACCGGATCTGGTGTCAATTTAAAGAAGTAGTCCAGTTACACCTTTGTGGGCTTATAACTTGGCTTCTGAATGTCCTAGAGAGGTTAGGTTTGTTTTAGTGTTCTCCAATCAACAGCCCCTACAACCACAAAAAGGAATGGAGTCATTAGCACTTATGGTTTGTAAATGGCACCCAGAATTATGTTGCACGAAGCACAATTTCACATCATTCTGGGTTCATTTGTTTGAAAACAAGGTCCAATCAGGCTGAAACGTTACAGGAAGGTAGAATCTATTGAGTTGTAAGTGATCTGAACGTTTCATGATGATAGCACTTTCCTAAGGGGGTCAAACCATGTCACAAAGGTCACCAGATCTGGTGTCAATTTAAAGAAGTAGTCCAGTTACGAATTTGTGGGCTTATAACTTGGCTTCTGAATGTCCTAGAGAGATCAGGTTTGTTTTAATGTACTCCAACCAACAGCCCCTACAACCACAAAAAGGAATGGAGTCATTAGCACTTATGGTTTGTAAATGGCACCCAGAATTTTGTTGCACGAAGCACAATTTCACATATTCTGGGTTCATTTGTGTGACAACAAGGTCCAATCAGGCTGAAACGTTACAGGAAGGTAGAATCTATTGAGTTGTAAGTGATCTGAACGTTTCATGATGATCGCACATTCCTATAGGGGGTCAAACCATGTCCCAAAGGTCACCGGGCCTGGTGTCACTTTAAAGAAGTAGTCCAGTTACACCTTTGTGGGCTTATAACTTGGCTTCTGAATGTCCTAGAGAGGTTAGGTTTGTTTTAGTGTACTCCAATCAACAGCCCCTACAACCACAAAAAGGAATGGAGTCATTAGCACTTATGGTTTGTAAATGGCACCCAGAATTATGTTGCACGAAGCACAATTTCACATCATTCTGGGTTCATTTGTGTGAAAACAAGGTCCAATCAGGCTGAAACGTTACAGGAAGGTAGAATCTATTGAGTTGTAAGTGATCTGAACGTTTCATGATGATAGCACTTTCCTAAGGGGGTCAAACCATGTCCCAAAGGTCACCGGATCTGGTGTCAATTTAAAGAAGTAGTCCAGTTACACATTTGTGGGCTTATAACTTGGCTTCTGAATGTCCTAGAGAGATCAGGTTTGTTTTAGTGTACTCCAATCAACAGCCCCTACAACCACAAAAAGGAATGGAGTCATTAGCACTTATGGTTTGTAAATGGCACCCAGAATTATGTTGCACGAAGAACAATTTCACATCATTCTGGGTCCATTTGTGTGAAAACAAGGTCCAATCAGGCTGAAACGTTACAGGAAGGTAGAATCTATTGAGTTGTAAGTGATCTGAAAGTTTCATGATGATAGCACTTTCCTAAGGGGGTCAAACCATGTCCCAAAGGTCACCGGATCTGGTGTCAAATTTAAGAAGTAGTTCAGTTACACATTTGTGGGCTTATAACTTGGCTTCTGAATGTCCTAGAGAGATCAGGTTTGTTTTAGTGTACTCCAATCAACAGCCCCTACAACCACAAAAAGGAATGGAGTCATTAGCACTTAAGGTTTGTAAATGGCACCCAGAATTATGTTGCACGAAGCACAATTTCACATTTCTGGGTTCATTTGTGTGAAAACAAGGTCCAATCAGGCCTAAACCCTACAAGAAGGTAGAATCTATTGAGTTGTAAGTGATCTGAACGTTTCAAGATGATCGAACATTCCTATAGGGGGTCAAACCATGTCCCAAATGTCACCGGGCCTGGTGTCACTTTAAAGAAGTAGTCCAGTTACACCTTTGTGGGCTTATAACTCGGCTTCTGAGTGTCCTAGAGAGGTTAGGTTTGTTTTAGTGTACTCCAATCAACAGACCCTACAACCAAAAAAAGCAATGGAGTCATTAGAACTTATGGTTTTTAAATGGCACCCAGAATAATGCTGCACTAAGCACAATTTCACATCATTCTGGGTTCATTTGTGTGAAAACAAGGTCCAATCAGGCTGAAACGTTACAGGAAGGTAGAATCTATTGAGTTGTAAGTGATCTGAACGTTTCATGATGATAGCACTTTCCTAAGGGGGTCAAACCATGTCACAAAGGTCACCAGATTTGGTGTCAATTTAAAGAAGTAGTCCAGTTACACATTTGTGGGCTTATAACTTGGCTTCTGAATGTCCTAGAGAGATCAGGTTTGTTTTAATGTACTCCACCCAACAGCCCCTACAACCACAAAAAGGAATGGAGTCATTAGCACTTATGGTTTGTAAATGGCACCCAGAATTATTTTGCACAAAGCACAATTTCACATCATTCTGGGTCCATTTGTGTGAAAACAAGGTCCAATCAGGCTGAAATCTTACAGGAAGGTAGAATCTATTGAGTTGTAAGTGATCTGAACGTTTCATGATGATAGCACTTTCCTATAGGGGGTCAAACCATGTCCCAAAGGTCACCGGGCCTGGTGTCACCTTAAAGAAGCAGTCCAGTTACACCTTTGTGGGCTTATAACTTGGCTTCTGAATGTCCTAGAGAGGTTAGGTTTGTTTTACTGTTCTCCAATCAACAGCCCCTACAACCACAAAAAGGAATGGAGTCATTAGCACTTATGGTTTGTAAATGGCACCCAGAATTATGTTGCACAAAGCACAATTTCACATCATTCTGGGTCCATTTGTATGAAAACAAGGTCCAATCAGGCTGAAATCTTACAGGAAGGTAGAATCTATTGAGTTGTAAGTGATCTGAACGTTTCATGATGATAGCACTTTCCTAAGGGGGTCAAACCATGTCCCAATGGTCACCGGATCTGGTGTCAATTTAAAGAAGTAGTCCAGTTACACCTTTGTGGGCTTATAACTTGGCTTCTGAATGTCCTAGAGAGATCAGGTTTGTTTTAGTATACTCCAATCAACAGCCCCTACAACCACAAAAAGGAATGGAGTCATTAGCACTTATGGTTTGTAAATGGCACCCAGAATTATGTTGCACGAAGCACAATTTCACATCATTCTGGGTTCATTTGTTTGAAAACAAGGTCCAATCAGGCTGAAACGTTACAGGAAGGTAGAATCTATTGAGTTGTAAGTGATCTGAACGTTTCATGATGATAGCACTTTCCTAAGGGGGTCAAACCATGTCACAAAGGTCACCAGATCTGGTGTCAATTTAAAGAAGTAGTCCAGTTACGAATTTGTGGGCTTATAACTTGGCTTCTGAATGTCCTAGAGAGATCAGGTTTGTTTTAATGTACTCCAACCAACAGCCCCTACAACCACAAAAAGGAATGGAGTCATTAGCACTTATGGTTTGTAAATGGCACCCAGAATTATGTTGCACGAAGCACAATTTCACATCATTCTGGGTTCATTCGTGTGAAAACAAGGTCCATTCAGGCTGAAACGTTACAAGAAGGTAGAATCTATTGAGTTGTAAGTGATCTGAACGTTTCAAGATGATCGCACATTCCTATAGGGGGTCAAACCATGTCCCAAAGGTCACCGGGCCTGGTGTCACTTTAAAGAATTAGTCCAGTTACACCTTTGTGGGCTTATAACTTGGCTTCTGAATGTCCTAGAGAGATCAGGTTTGTTTTAGTATACTCCAATCAACAGCCCCTACAACCACAAAAAGGAATGGAGTCATTAGCCCTTATGGTTTTTAAATGGCACCCAGGATTTTGTTGCACGAAGCACAATTTCACATATTCTGGGTTCATTTGTGTGACAACAAGGTCCAATCAGGCTGAAACGTTACAGGAAGGTAGAATCTATTGAGTTGTAAGTGATCTGAACATTTCATGATGATAGCACTTTCCTAAGGGGGTCAAACCATGTCCCAAAGGTCACCGGATCTCATGTCAATTTAAAGAAGTAGTCCAGTTACACCTTTGTGGGCTTATAACTTGGCTTCTGAATGTCCTAGAGAGATCAGGTTTGTTTTAATGTACTCCACCCAACAGCCCCTACAACCACAAAAAGGAATGGAGTCATTAGCACTTATGGTTTGTAAATGGCACCCAGAATTATTTTGCACAAAGCACAATTTCACATCATTCTGGGTCCATTTGTGTGAAAACAAGGTCCAATCAGGCTGAAATCTTACAGGAAGGTAGAATCTATTGAGTTGTAAGTGATCTGAACGTTTCATGATGATAGCACTTTCCTATAGGGGGTCAAACCATGTCCCAAAGGTCACCGGGCCTGGTGTCACCTTAAAGAAGCAGTCCAGTTACACCTTTGTGGGCTTATAACTTGGCTTCTGAATGTCCTAGAGAGGTTAGGTTTGTTTTACTGTTCTCCAATCAACAGCCCCTACAACCACAAAAAGGAATGGAGTCATTAGCACTTATGGTTTGTAAATGGCACCCAGAATTATGTTGCACAAAGCACAATTTCACATCATTCTGGGTCCATTTGTATGAAAACAAGGTCCAATCAGGCTGAAATCTTACAGGAAGGTAGAATCTATTGAGTTGTAAGTGATCTGAACGTTTCATGATGATAGCACTTTCCTAAGGGGGTCAAACCATGTCCCAATGGTCACCGGATCTGGTGTCAATTTAAAGAAGTAGTCCAGTTACACCTTTGTGGGCTTATAACTTGGCTTCTGAATGTCCTAGAGAGATCAGGTTTGTTTTAATGTACTCCACCCAACAGCCCCTACAACCACAAAAAGGAATGGAGTCATTAGCACTTATGGTTTGTAAATGGCACCCAGAATTATGTTGCACGATGCACAATTTCACATCATTCTGGGTCCATTTGTGTGAAAACAAGGTCCAATCAGGCTGAAACGTTACAAGAAGGTAGAATCTATTGAGTTGTAAGTGATCTGAACGTTTCATGATGATCGCACATTCCTATAGGGGGTCAAACCATGTCCCAAAGGTCACCGGGCCTGGTGTCACTTTAAAGAAGTAGTCCAGTTACACCTTTGAGGGCTTATAACTTGGCTTCTGAATGTCCTAGAGAGATCAGGTTTGTTTTAATGTACTCCAATCAACAGCCCCTAAAACCACAAAAAGGAATGGGGTCATTTGCACTTATGGTTTGTAAATGGCACCCAGAATTATGTTGCACGAAGCACAATTTCACATCATTCTGGGTTCATTTGTGTGAAAACAAGGTCCAATCAGGCTGAAACGTTACAAGAAGGTAGAATCTATTGAGTTGTAAGTGATCTGAACGTTTCAAGATGATCGCACATTCCTATAGGGGGTCAAACCATGTCCCAAAGGTCACCGGGCCTGGTGTCACTTTAAAGAAGTAGTCCAGTTACACATTTGTGGGCTTATAACTTGGCTTCTGAATGTCCTAGAGAGGTTAGGTTTGTTTTAGTGTTCTCCAATCAACAGCCCCTACAACCACAAAAAGGAATGGAGTCATTAGCACTTATGGTTTGTAAATGGCACCCAGAATTATGTTGCACGAAGCACAATTTCACATCATTCTGGGTTCATTTATGTGAAAACAAGGTCCAATCAGGCTGAAACGTTACAGAAAGGTAGAATCTATTGAGTTGTAAGTGATCTGAACGTTTCAAGATGATCGAACATTCCTATAGGGGGTCAAACCATGTCCCAAATGTCACCGGGCCTGGTGTCACTTTAAAGAAGTAGTCCAGTTACACCTTTGTGGGCTTATAACTTGGCTTCTGAGTGTCCTAGAGAGGTTAGGTTTGTTTTAGTGTACTCCAATCAACAGACCCAACAACCAAAAAAAGCAATGGAGTCATTAGAACTTATGGTTTTTAAATGGCACCCAGAATAATGCTGCACTAAGCACAATTTCACATCATTCTGGGTTCATTTGTGTGAAAACAAGGTCCAATCAGGCTGAAACGTTACAGGAAGGTAGAATCTATTGAGTTGTAAGTGATCTGAACGTTTCATGATGATAGCACTTTCCTAAGGGGGTCAAACCATGTCCCAAAGGTCACCAGATTTGGTGTCAATTTAAAGAAGTAGTCCAGTTACACATTTGTGGGCTTATAACTTGGCTTCTGAATGTCCTAGAGAGATCAGGTTTGTTTTAATGTACTCCACCCAACAGCCCCTACAACCACAAAAAGGAATGGAGTCATTAGCACTTATGGTTTGTAAATGGCACCCAGAATTATTTTGCACAAAGCACAATTTCACATCATTCTGGGTCCATTTGTGTGAAAACAAGGTCCAATCAGGCTGAAATCTTACAGGAAGGTAGAATCTATTGAGTTGTAAGTGATCTGAACGTTTCATGATGATAGCACTTTCCTATAGGGGGTCAAACCATGTCCCAAAGGTCACCGGGCCTGGTGTCACCTTAAAGAAGCAGTCCAGTTACACCTTTGTGGGCTTATAACTTGGCTTCTGAATGTCCTAGAGAGGTTAGGTTTGTTTTACTGTTCTCCAATCAACAGCCCCTACAACCACAAAAAGGAATGGAGTCATTAGCACTTATGGTTTGTAAATGGCACCCAGAATTATGTTGCACAAAGCACAATTTCACATCATTCTGGGTCCATTTGTATGAAAACAAGGTCCAATCAGGCTGAAATCTTACAGGAAGGTAGAATCTATTGAGTTGTAAGTGATCTGAACGTTTCATGATGATAGCACTTTCCTAAGGGGGTCAAACCATGTCCCAATGGTCACCGGATCTGGTGTCAATTTAAAGAAGTAGTCCAGTTACACCTTTGTGGGCTTATAACTTGGCTTCTGAATGTCCTAGAGAGATCAGGTTTGTTTTAGTATACTCCAATCAACAGCCCCTACAACCACAAAAAGGAATGGAGTCATTAGCACTTATGGTTTGTAAATGGCACCCAGAATTATGTTGCACGAAGCACAATTTCACATCATTCTGGGTTCATTTGTTTGAAAACAAGGTCCAATCAGGCTGAAACGTTACAGGAAGGTAGAATCTATTGAGTTGTAAGTGATCTGAACGTTTCATGATGATAGCACTTTCCTAAGGGGGTCAAACCATGTCACAAAGGTCACCAGATCTGGTGTCAATTTAAAGAAGTAGTCCAGTTACGAATTTGTGGGCTTATAACTTGGCTTCTGAATGTCCTAGAGAGATCAGGTTTGTTTTAGTATACTCCAATCAACAGCCCCTACAACCACAAAAAGGAATGGAGTCATTAGCCCTTATGGTTTTTAAATGGCACCCAGGATTTTGTTGCACGAAGCACAATTTCACATATTCTGGGTTCATTTGTGTGACAACAAGGTCCAATCAGGCTGAAACGTTACAGGAAGGTAGAATCTATTGAGTTGTAAGTGATCTGAACATTTCATGATGATAGCACTTTCCTAAGGGGGTCAAACCATGTCCCAAAGGTAAACGGATCTCATGTCAATTTAAAGAAGTAGTCCAGTTACACCTTTGTGGGCTTATAACTTGGCTTCTGAATGTCCTAGAGAGGTTAGGTTTGTTTTAGTGTACTCCAATCAACAGACCCTACAACCAAAAAAAGCAATGGAGTCATTAGAACTTATGGTTTTTAAATGGCACCCAGAATTATGCTGCACTAAGCACAATTTCACATCATTCTGGGTTCATTTGTGTGAAAACAAGGTCCAATCAGGCTGAAACGTTACAGGAAGGTAGAATCTATTGAGTTGTAAGTGATCCGAACGTTTCATGATGATAGCACTTTCCTAAGGGGGTCAAACCATGTCACAAAGGTCACCAGATCTGGTGTCAATTTAAAGAAGTAGTCCAGTTACACATTTGTGGGCTTATAACTTGGCTTCTGAATGTCCTAGAGAGATCAGGTTTGTTTTAATGTACTCCACCCAACAGCCCCTACAACCACAAAAAGGAATGGAGTCATTAGCCCTTATGGTTTTTAAATGGCACCCAGAATTATGTTGCACGATGCACAATTTCACATCATTCTGGGTCCATTTGTGTGAAAACAAGGTCCAATCAGGCTGAAACGTTACAAGAAGGTAGAATCTATTGAGTTGTAAGTGATCTGAACGTTTCATGATGATCGCACATTCCTATAGGGGGTCAAACCATGTCCCAAAGGTCACCGGGCCTGGTGTCACTTTAAAGAAGTAGTCCAGTTACACCTTTGAGGGCTTATAACTTGGCTTCTGAATGTCCTAGAGAGATCAGGTTTGTTTTAGTGTACTCCAATCAACAGCCCCTACAACCTCAAAATGGGAATGGAGTCATTAGCACTAAAGGTTTGTAAATGGCACCCAGAATTATGTTGCACGAAGCACAATTTCACATCATTCTGGGTCCATTTGTGTGAAAACAAGGTCCAATCAGGCTGAAACGCTACAAGAAGGTAGAATCTATTGAGTTGTAAGTGATCTGAACGTTTCAAGATGATCGCACATTCCTAAAGGGGTTCAAACCATGTCCCAAAGGTCACCGGGGCTGGTGTCACTTTAAAGAAGTAGTCCAGTTACACCTTTGTGGGCTTATAACTTGGCTTCTGAATGTCCTAGAGAGGTTAGGTTTGTTTTAGTGTACTCCAATCAACAGCCCCTACAACCACAAAAAGGAATGGAGTCATTAGCACTTATGGTTTGTAAATGGCACCCAGAATTATGTTGCACGAAGCACAATTTCACATCATTCTGGGTTCATTTGTGTGAAAACAAGGTCCAATCAGGCTGAAACGTTACAGGAAGGTAGAATCTATTGAGTTGTAAGTGATCTGAACGTTTCATGATGATAGCACTTTCCTAAGGGGGTCAAACCATGTCCCAAAGGTCACCGGATCTGGTGTCAATTTAAAGAAGTAGTCCAGTTACACATTTGTGGGCTTATAACTTGGCTTCTGAATGTCCTAGAGAGATCAGGTTTGTTTTAGTGTACTCCAATCAACAGCCCCTACAACCACAAAAAGGAATGGAGTCATTAGCACTTATGGTTTGTAAATGGCACCCAGAATTATGTTGCACGAAGAACAATTTCACATCATTCTGGGTCCATTTGTGTGAAAACAAGGTCCAATCAGGCTGAAACGTTACAGGAAGGTAGAATCTATTGAGTTGTAAGTGATCTGAAAGTTTCATGATGATAGCACTTTCCTAAGGGGGTCAAACCATGTCCCAAAGGTCACCGGATCTGGTGTCAAATTTAAGAAGTAGTTCAGTTACACATTTGTGGGCTTATAACTTGGCTTCTGAATGTCCTAGAGAGATCAGGTTTGTTTTAGTGTACTCCAATCAACAGCCCCTACACCCACAAAAAGGAATGGAGTCATTAGCACTTAAGGTTTGTAAATGGCACCCAGAATTATGTTGCACGAAGCACAATTTCACAATTCTGGGTTCATTTGTGTGAAAACAAGGTCCAATCAGGCTGAAACCCTACAAGAAGGTAGAATCTATTGAGTTGTAAGTGATCTGAACGTTTCAAGATGATCGCACATTCTAATAGGGGGTCAAACCATGTCCCAAAGGTCACCGGGCCTGGTGTCACTTTGAAGAAGTAGTCCAGTTACACATTTGTGGGCTTATAACTTGGCTTCTGAATGTCCTAGAGAGGTTAGGTTTGTTTTAGTGTTCTCCAATCAACAGCCCCTACAACCACAAAAAGGAATGGAGTCATTAGCACTTATGGTTTGTAAATGGCACCCAGAATTATGTTGCACGAAGCACAATTTCACATCATTCTGGGTTCATTTATGTGAAAACAAGGTCCAATCAGGCTGAAACGTTACAGAAAGGTAGAATCTATTGAGTTGTAAGTGATCTGAACGTTTCAAGATGATCGCACATTCCTATAGGGGGTCAAACCATGTCCCAAATGTCACCGGGCCTGGTGTCACTTTAAAGAAGTAGTCCAGTTACACCTTTGTGGGCTTATAACTTGGCTTCTGAATGTCCTAGAGAGGTTAGGTTCTTTTTAGTGTACTCCAATCAACGACCCTACAACCAAAAAAAGCAATGGAGTCATTAGAACTTATGGTTTTTAGATGGCACCCAGAATTATGCTGCACTAAGCACAATTTCACATCATTCTGGGTTCATTTGTGTGAAAACAAGGTCCAATCAGGCTGAAACGTTACAGGAAGGTAGAATCTATTGAGTTGTAAGTGATCTGAAAGTTTCATGATGATAGCACTTTCCTAAGGGGGTCAAACCATGTCCCAAAGGTCACCGGATCTGGTGTCAAATTTAAGAAGTAGTTCAGTTACACATTTGTGGGCTTATAACTTGGCTTCTGAATGTCCTAGAGAGATCAGGTTTGTTTTAGTGTACTCCAATCAACAGCCCCTACACCCACAAAAAGGAATGGAGTCATTAGCACTTAAGGTTTGTAAATGGCACCCAGAATTATGTTGCACGAAGCACAATTTCACATTTCTGGGTTCATTTGTGTGAAAACAAGGTCCAATCAGGCTGAAACCCTACAAGAAGGTAGAATCTATTGAGTTGTAAGTGATCTGAACGTTTCAAGATGATCGCACATTCCTATAGGGGGTCAAACCATGTCCCAAAGGTCACCGGGCCTGGTGTCACTTTAAAGAAGTAGTCCAGTTACACATTTGTGGGCTTATAACTTGGCTTCTGAATGTCCTAGAGAGGTTAGGTTTGTTTTAGTGTTCTCCAATCAACAGCCCCTACAACCACAAAAAGGAATGGAGTCATTAGCACTTATGGTTTGTAAATGGCACCCAGAATTATGTTGCACGAAGCACAATTTCACATCCTTCTGGGTTCATTTATGTGAAAACAAGGTCCAATCAGGCTGAAACGTTACAGAAAGGTAGAATCTATTGAGTTGTAAGTGATCTGAACGTTTCAAGATGATCGCACATTCCTATAGGGGGTCAAACCATGTCCCAAATGTCACCGGGCCTGGTGTCACTTTAAAGAAGTAGTCCAGTTACACCTTTGTGGGCTTATAACTTGGCTTCTGAATGTCCTAGAGAGGTTAGGTTCTTTTTAGTGTACTCCAATCAACAGACCCTACAACCAAAAAAAGCAATGGAGTCATTAGAACTTATGGTTTTTAAATGGCACCCAGAATTATGCTGCACTAAGCACAATTTCACATCATTCTGGGTTCATTTGTGTGAAAACAAGGTCCAATCAGGCTGAAACGTTACAGGAAGGTAGAATCTATTGAGTTGTAAGTGATCTGAACGTTTCATGATGATAGCACTTTCCTAAGGGGGTCAACCCATGTCACAAAGGTCACCAGATCTGGTGTCAATTTAAAGAAGTAGTCCAGTTACACATTTGTGGGCTTATAACTTGGCTTCTGAATGTCCTAGAGAGATCAGGTTTGTTTTAATGTACTCCACCCAACAGCCCCTACAACCACAAAAAGGAATGGAGTCATTAGCCCTTATGGTTTTTAAATGGCACCCAGAATTATGTTGCACGATGCACAATTTCACATCATTCTGGGTCCATTTGTGTGAAAACAAGGTCCAATCAGGCTGAAACGTTACAAGAAGGTAGAATCTATTGAGTTGTAAGTGATCTGAACGTTTCATGATGATCGCACATTCCTATAGGGGGTCAAACCATGTCCCAAAGGTCACCGGGCCTGGTGTCACTTTAAAGAAGTAGTCCAGTTACACCTTTGAGGGCTTATAACTTGGCTTCTGAATGTCCTAGAGAGATCAGGTTTGTTTTAGTGTACTCCAATCAACAGCCCCTACAACCTCAAAATGGGAATGGAGTCATTAGCACTAAAGGTTTGTAAATGGCACCCAGAATTATGTTGCACGAAGCACAATTTCACATCATTCTGGGTCCATTTGTGTGAAAACAAGGTCCAATCAGGCTGAAACGCTACAAGAAGGTAGAATCTATTGAGTTGTAAGTGATCTGAACGTTTCAAGATGATCGCACATTCCTAAAGGGGTTCAAACCATGTCCCAAAGGTCACCGGGGCTGGTGTCACTTTAAAGAAGTAGTCCAGTTACACCTTTGTGGGCTTATAACTTGGCTTCTGAATGTCCTAGAGAGGTTAGGTTTGTTTTAGTGTACTCCAATCAACAGCCCCTACAACCACAAAAAGGAATGGAGTCATTAGCACTTATGGTTTGTAAATGGCACCCAGAATTATGTTGCACGAAGCACAATTTCACATCATTCTGGGTTCATTTGTGTGAAAACAAGGTCCAATCAGGCTGAAACGTTACAGGAAGGTAGAATCTATTGAGTTGTAAGTGATCTGAACGTTTCATGATGATAGCACTTTCCTAAGGGGGTCAAACCATGTCCCAAAGGTCACCGGATCTGGTGTCAATTTAAAGAAGTAGTCCAGTTACACATTTGTGGGCTTATAACTTGGCTTCTGAATGTCCTAGAGAGATCAGGTTTGTTTTAGTGTACTCCAATCAACAGCCCCTACAACCACAAAAAGGAATGGAGTCATTAGCACTTATGGTTTGTAAATGGCACCCAGAATTATGTTGCACGAAGAACAATTTCACATCATTCTGGGTCCATTTGTGTGAAAACAAGGTCCAATCAGGCTGAAACGTTACAGGAAGGTAGAATCTATTGAGTTGTAAGTGATCTGAAAGTTTCATGATGATAGCACTTTCCTAAGGGGGTCAAACCATGTCCCAAAGGTCACCGGATCTGGTGTCAAATTTAAGAAGTAGTTCAGTTACACATTTGTGGGCTTATAACTTGGCTTCTGAATGTCCTAGAGAGATCAGGTTTGTTTTAGTGTACTCCAATCAACAGCCCCTACACCCACAAAAAGGAATGGAGTCATTAGCACTTAAGGTTTGTAAATGGCACCCAGAATTATGTTGCACGAAGCACAATTTCACAATTCTGGGTTCATTTGTGTGAAAACAAGGTCCAATCAGGCTGAAACCCTACAAGAAGGTAGAATCTATTGAGTTGTAAGTGATCTGAACGTTTCAAGATGATCGCACATTCTAATAGGGGGTCAAACCATGTCCCAAAGGTCACCGGGCCTGGTGTCACTTTAAAGAAGTAGTCCAGTTACACATTTGTGGGCTTATAACTTGGCTTCTGAATGTCCTAGAGAGGTTAGGTTTGTTTTAGTGTTCTCCAATCAACAGCCCCTACAACCACAAAAAGGAATGGAGTCATTAGCACTTATGGTTTGTAAATGGCACCCAGAATTATGTTGCACGAAGCACAATTTCACATCATTCTGGGTTCATTTATGTGAAAACAAGGTCCAATCAGGCTGAAACGTTACAGAAAGGTAGAATCTATTGAGTTGTAAGTGATCTGAACGTTTCAAGATGATCGCACATTCCTATAGGGGGTCAAACCATGTCCCAAATGTCACCGGGCCTGGTGTCACTTTAAAGAAGTAGTCCAGTTACACCTTTGTGGGCTTATAACTTGGCTTCTGAATGTCCTAGAGAGGTTAGGTTCTTTTTAGTGTACTCCAATCAACGACCCTACAACCAAAAAAAGCAATGGAGTCATTAGAACTTATGGTTTTTAGATGGCACCCAGAATTATGCTGCACTAAGCACAATTTCACATCATTCTGGGTTCATTTGTGTGAAAACAAGGTCCAATCAGGCTGAAACGTTACAGGAAGGTAGAATCTATTGAGTTGTAAGTGATCTGAAAGTTTCATGATGATAGCACTTTCCTAAGGGGGTCAAACCATGTCCCAAAGGTCACCGGATCTGGTGTCAAATTTAAGAAGTAGTTCAGTTACACATTTGTGGGCTTATAACTTGGCTTCTGAATGTCCTAGAGAGATCAGGTTTGTTTTAGTGTACTCCAATCAACAGCCCCTACACCCACAAAAAGGAATGGAGTCATTAGCACTTAAGGTTTGTAAATGGCACCCAGAATTATGTTGCACGAAGCACAATTTCACATTTCTGGGTTCATTTGTGTGAAAACAAGGTCCAATCAGGCTGAAACCCTACAAGAAGGTAGAATCTATTGAGTTGTAAGTGATCTGAACGTTTCAAGATGATCGCACATTCCTATAGGGGGTCAAACCATGTCCCAAAGGTCACCGGGCCTGGTGTCACTTTAAAGAAGTAGTCCAGTTACACATTTGTGGGCTTATAACTTGGCTTCTGAATGTCCTAGAGAGGTTAGGTTTGTTTTAGTGTTCTCCAATCAACAGCCCCTACAACCACAAAAAGGAATGGAGTCATTAGCACTTATGGTTTGTAAATGGCACCCAGAATTATGTTGCACGAAGCACAATTTCACATCCTTCTGGGTTCATTTATGTGAAAACAAGGTCCAATCAGGCTGAAACGTTACAGAAAGGTAGAATCTATTGAGTTGTAAGTGATCTGAACGTTTCAAGATGATCGCACATTCCTATAGGGGGTCAAACCATGTCCCAAATGTCACCGGGCCTGGTGTCACTTTAAAGAAGTAGTCCAGTTACACCTTTGTGGGCTTATAACTTGGCTTCTGAATGTCCTAGAGAGGTTAGGTTCTTTTTAGTGTACTCCAATCAACAGACCCTACAACCAAAAAAAGCAATGGAGTCATTAGAACTTATGGTTTTTAAATGGCACCCAGAATTATGCTGCACTAAGCACAATTTCACATCATTCTGGGTTCATTTGTGTGAAAACAAGGTCCAATCAGGCTGAAACGTTACAGGAAGGTAGAATCTATTGAGTTGTAAGTGATCTGAACGTTTCATGATGATAGCACTTTCCTAAGGGGGTCAAACCAAGTCACAAAGGTCACCAGATCTGGTGTCAATTTAAAGAAGTAGTCCAGTTACACATTTGTGGGCTTATAACTTGGCTTCTGAATGTCCTAGAGAGATCAGGTTTGTTTTAATGTACTCCACCCAACAGCCCCTACAACCACAAAAAGGAATGGAGTCATTAGCACTTATGGTTTGTAAATGGCACCCAGAATTATGTTGCACGAAGCACAATTTCACATCATTCTGGGTCCATTTGTGTGAAAACAAGGTCCAATCAGGCTGAAACGTTACAAGAAGGTAGAATCTATTGAGTTGTAAGTGATCTGAACGTTTCATGATGATCGCACATTCCTATAGGGGGTAAAACCATGTCCCAAAGGTCACCGGGCCTGGTGTCACTTGAAAGAAGTAGTCATGTTACACCTTTGAGGGCTTATAACTTGGCTTCTGAATGTCCTAGAGAGATCAGGTTTGTTTTAGTGTACTCCAATCAACAGCCCCTACAACCTCAAAATGGGAATGGAGTCATTAGCACTAAAGGTTTGTAAATGGCACCCAGAATTATGTTGCACGAAGCACAATTTCACATCATTCTGGGTCCATTTGTGTGAAAACAAGGTCCAATCAGGCTGAAACGCTACAAGAAGGTAGAATCTATTGAGTTGTAAGTGATCTGAACGTTTCAAGATGATCGCACATTCCTATAGGGGGTCAAACCATGTCCCAAAGGTCACCGGGCCTGGTGTCACTTTAAAGAAGTAGTCCAGTTACACCTTTGTGGGCTTATAACTTGGCTTCTGAATGTCCTAGAGAGGTTAGGTTTGTTTTAGTGTACTCCAATCAACAGACCCTACAACCAAAAAAGCAATGGAGTCATTAGAACTTATGGTTTTTAAATGGCACCCAGAATTATGCTGCACTAAGCACAATTTCACATCATTCTGGGTTCATTTGT
The DNA here is from genome assembly GCF_043380555.1 of Nothobranchius furzeri. NCBI lineage: Eukaryota > Metazoa > Chordata > Actinopteri > Cyprinodontiformes > Nothobranchiidae > Nothobranchius > Nothobranchius furzeri. The sequence continues at coordinate 24,501,666 of NC_091741.1, read as the reverse complement.
GTGAAAACAAGGTCCAATCAGGCTGAAACGTTACAGGAAGGTAGAATCTACAGGTGCTGGCCAGTAAATTAGAATATCATCAAAAGGTTGAAAATATTTCAGTAATTCCATTCAAAACGTGAAACTTGTACATTATATTCATGCAATGCACACAGACCAATGTATTTCCGATGTTTATTACGTTTAATTTTGATATTTATAGGTGACAACCAATGAAAACATCAAATCTGGTATCTCAGAAAATTAGAATATTCTAAAGGCCAATGAAAAAATGTTTGTTTCTCTAATGTTGGCCAACTGAAAAGAATGAACATGAAAAGAATGTGCATGTATAGCACTCAATACTTAGTCGGGGCTCCTTTTGCCTCAATAACTGCAGTAATGCGGCGTGGCATGGACTCGATCAGTCTGTGGCACTGCTCAGGTGTTATGAGAGCCCAGGTTGCTCTGATAGTCGTCTTCAGCTCCTCTGCATTGTTGGGTCTAGCGTATTGCATCCTCCGCTTCACAATACCCCATAGATTTTCTATGGGGTTAAGGTCAGGCGAGTTTGCTGGCCAATCAAGGACAGGGATACCATGGTCCTTGAACCAGGTGCTGGTGGTTTTGGCACTGTGTGCAGGTGCCAAGTCCTGTTGAAAGGTGAAGTCTGCATCCCCATAAAGTTGGTCAGCAGCAGGAAGCATGAAGTGCTCTCAAACTTCCTGGTAGACGGCTGCATTGACCCTGGACCTCAGGAAACAGAGTGGGCCAACACCGGCAGATGACATGGCACCCCACACCATCACTGACGGTGGAAACTTTACACTGGACCTCATGCAACGTGGATTCTGTGCTTCTCCGCTCTTCCTCCAGACTCTGGGTCCTTGATTTCCAAAGGAAATGCAGAACTTGCTTTCATCAGAAAACATAACTTTGGACCACTCAGCATCAGTCCAGTCCTTTTTGTCCTTGGCCCAGGCGAGACGCTTCTTGCGCTGTTTCTTGTTCAAGAGTGGCTTGACACACGGAATGCGACACCTGAATCCCATGTCTTTCATGAGTCTCCTCGTGGTGGTTCTTGAAGCGCTGACTCCAGCTGCAGTCCACTCTTTGTGGATCTCCCCCACATTTTTGAATGGGTTTGTCGTCACAATTCTCTGCAGGGTGCGGATATCCCTAGAGCTTGTACACTTTTTTCTACCACATTTTTTCCGTCCCTTCGCCTGTCTGTTAATGTGCTTGGACACAGAGCTCTGCGAACAGCCAGCTTCTTTAGCAATCACCTTTTGTGTATTGCCCTCCTTGTGCAAGGTGTCAATGATTGTCTTTTGGACAGCTGTTAAGTCAGAAGTCTTCCCCATGATTGTGGTGCCTTCAAAACAAGACTGAGGGACCTTTTAAAGGCCTTTGCAGGTGTTTTGAGTAAATCAGCTGATTAGAGTGGCAGCAGGTGTCTTCTATATTCAGCCTTTTCAGAATATTCTAATTTTTTGAGATACCAAATTTGGAGTTTTCATTAGTTGTCACTTATGAATATCAAATTTAAATGTAATGAACATTGGAAATACATTGGTCTGTGTGCATTGCATGAATATAATGTACAAGTTTCACGTTTTGAATGGAATTACTGAAATATTTTCAACCTTTTGATGATATTCTAATTTACTGGCCAGCACCTGTATTGAGTTGTAAGTGATCTGAACGTTTCATGATGATAGCACTTTCCTAAGGGGGTCAAACCATGTCACAAAGGTCACCAGATCTGGTGTCAATTTAAAGAAGTAGTCCAGTTACACATTTGTGGGCTTATAACTTGGCTTCTGAATGTCCTAGAGAGATCAGGTTTGTTTTAATGTACTCCACCCAACAGCCCCTACAACCACAAAAAGGAATGGAGTCATTAGCACTTATGGTTTGTAAATGGCACCCAGAATTATGTTGCACGAAGCACAATTTCACATCATTCTGGGTCCATTTGTGTGAAAACAAGGTCCAATCAGGCTGAAACGTTACAAGAAGGTAGAATCTATTGAGTTTGTAAGTGATCTGAACGTTTCATGATGATCGCACATTCCTATAGGGGGTCAAACCATGTCCCAAAGGTCACCGGGCCTGGTGTCACTTTAAAGAAGTAGTCCAGTTACACCTTTGAGGGCTTATAACTTGGCTTCTGAATGTCCTAGAGAGATCAGGTTTGTTTTAGTGTACTCCAATCAACAGCCCCTACAACCTCAAAATGGGAATGGAGTCATTAGCATTAAAGGTTTGTAAATGGCACCCAGAATTATGTTGCACGAAGCACAATTTCACATCATTCTGGGTCCATTTGTGTGAAAACAAGGTCCAATCAGGCTGAAACGCTACAAGAAGGTAGAATCTATTGAGTTGTAAGTGATCTGAACGTTTCAAGATGATCGCACATTCCTATAGGGGTTCAAACCATGTCCCAAAGGTCACCGGGCCTGGTGTCACCTTAAAGAAGAAGTCCAGTTACACCTTTGTGGGCTTATAACTTGGCTTCTGAATGTCCTAGAGAGGTTAGGTTTGTTTTAGTGTACTCCAATCAACAGCCCCTACAACCACAAAAAGGAATGGAGTCATTAGCACTTATGGTTTGTAAATGGCACCCAGAATTATGTTGCACGAAGCACAATTTCACATCATTCTGGGTTCATTTGTGTGAAAACAAGGTCCAATCAGGCTGAAACGTTACAGGAAGGTAGAATCTATTGAGTTGTAAGTGATCTGAACGTTTCATGATGATAGCACTTTCCTAAGGGGGTCAAACCATGTCCCAAAGGTCACCGGATCTGGTGTCACTTTAAAGAAGTAGTCCAGTTACACCTTTGTGGGCTTATATCTTGGCTTCTGAATGTCCTAGAGAGGTTAGGTTTGTTTTAGTGTACTCCAATCAACAGACCCTACAACCAAAAAAAGCAATGGAGTCATTAGAACTTATGGTTTTTAAATGGCACCCAGAATTATGCTGCACTAAGCACAATTTCACATCATTCTGGGTTCATTTGTGTGTAAACAAGGTCCAATCAGGCTGAAACGTTACAGGAAGGTAGAATCTATTGAGTTGTAAGTGATCTGAACGTTTCATGATGATAGCACTTTCCTAAGGGGGTCAAACCATGTCACAAAGGTCACCAGATCTGGTGTCAATTTAAAGAAGTAGTCCAGTTACACATTTGTGGGCTTATAACTTGGCTTCTGAATGTCCTAGAGAGATCAGGTTTGTTTTAATGTACTCCACCCAACAGCCCCTACAACCAAAAAAAGGAATGGAGTCATTAGCACTTATGGTTTGTAAATGGCACCCAGAATTATGTTGCACGAAGCACAATTTCACATCATTCTGGGTCCATTTGTGTGAAAACAAGGTCCAATCAGGCTGAAACGTTACAAGAAGGTAGAATCTATTGAGTTGTAAGTGATCTGAACGTTTCATGATGATCGCACATTCCTATAGGGGGTCAAACCATGTCCCAAAGGTCACCGGGCCTGGTGTCACTTTAAAGAAGTAGTCCAGTTACACCTTTGAAGGCTTATAACTTGGCTTCTGAATGTCCTAGAGAGATCAGGTTTGTTTTAGTGTACTCCAATCAACAGCCCCTACAACCTCAAAATGGGAATGGAGTCATTAGCACTAAAGGTTTGTAAATGGCACCCAGAATTATGTTGCACGAAGAACAATTTCACATCATTCTGGGTCCATTTGTGTGAAAACAAGGTCCAATCAGGCTGAAACGCTACAAGAAGGTAGAATCTATTGAGTTGTAAGTGATCTGAACGTTTCAAGATGATCGCACATTCCTATAGGGGTTCAAACCATGTCCCAAAGGTCACCGGGCCTGGTGTCACTTTAAAGAAGTAGTCCAGTTACACCTTTGTGGGCTTATAACTTGGCTTCTGAATGTCCTAGAGAGGTTAGGTTTGTTTTAGTGTACTCCAATCAACAGCCCCTACAACCACAAAAAGGAATGGAGTCATTAGCACTTATGGTTTGTAAATGGCACCCAGAATTATGTTGCACGAAGCACAATTTCACATCATTCTGGGTTCATTTGTGTGAAAACAAGGTCCAATCAGGCTGAAACCCTACAAGAAGGTAGAATCTATTGAGTTGTTAGTGATCTGAACGTTTCAAGATGATCGCACATTCCTATAGGGGGTCAAATCATGTCCCAAAGGTCACCGGGCCTGGTGTCACTTTAAAGAAGTAGTCCAGTTACACCTTTGTGGGCTTATAACTTGGCTTCTGAATGTCCTAGAGAGGTTAGGTTTGTTTTAGTGTTCTCCAATCAACAGCCCCTACAACCACAAAAAGGAATGGAGTCATTAGCACTTATGGTTTGTAAATGGCACCCAGAATTATGTTGCACGAAGCACAATTTCACATCATTCTGGGTTCATTTGTGTTAAAACAAGGTCCAATCAGGCTGAAACGTTACAGAAAGGTAGAATCTATTGAGTTGTAAGTGATCTGAACGTTTCAAGATGATCGCACATTCCTATAGGGGGTCAAACCATGTCCCAAAGGTCACCGGGCCTGGTGTCACTTTAAAGAAGCAGTCCCGTTACACCTTTGTGGGCTTATAACTTGGCTTCTGAATATCCTAGAGAGGTTAGGTTTCTTTTAGTGTACTCCAATCAACAGCCCCTACAACCACAAAAAGGAATGGAGTCATTAGCACTTATGGTTTGTAAATGGCACCCAGAATTATGTTGCACGAAGCACAATTTCACATCATTCTGGGTTCATTTGTGTGAAAACAAGGTCCAATCAGGCTGAAACGTTACAGGAAGGTAGAATCTATTGAGTTGTAAGTGATCTGAACGTTTCATGATGATAGCACTTTCCTAAGGGGGTCAAACCATGTCCCAAAGGTCACCGGATCTGGTGTCAATTTAAAGAAGTAGTCCAGTTACACATTTGTGGGCTTATACTTTGGCTTCTGAATGTCCTAGAGAGATCAGGTTTGTTTTAGTGTACTCCAATCAACAGCCCCTACAACCACAAAAAGGAATGGAGTCATTAGCACTTATGGTTTGTAAATGGCACCCAGAATTATGTTGCACGAAGCACAATTTCACATCATTCTGGGTTCATTTGTGTGAAAACAAGGTCCAATCAGGCTGAAACGTTACAGGAAGGTAGAATCTATTGAGTTGTAAGTGATCTGAACGTTTCATGATGATAGCACTTTCCTAAGGGGGTCAAACCATGTCCCAAAGGTCACCGGATCTGGTGTCAATTTAAAGAAGTAGTCCAGTTACACATTTGTGGGCTTATACTTTGACTTCTGAATGTCCTAGAGAGATCAGGTTTGTTTTAATGTACTCCAACCAACAGCCCCTACAACCACAAAAAGGAATGGAGTCATTAGCACTTATGGTTTGTAAATGGCACCCAGAATTATGCTGCACTAAGCACAATTTCACATCATTCTGGGTTCATTTGTGTGAAAACAAGGTCCAATCAGGCTGAAACGTTACAAGAAGGTAGAATCTATTGAGTTGTAAGTGATCTGAACGTTTCATGATGATCGCACATTCCTATAGGGGGTCAAACCATGTCCCAAAGGTCACCGGGCCTGGTGTCACTTTAAAGAAGTAGTCCAGTTACACCTTTGAGGGCTTATATTTTGGCTTCTGAATGTCCTAGAGAGATCAGGTTTGTTTTAGTGTACTCCAATCAACAGCCCCTACAACCTCAAAATGGGAATGGAGTCATTAGCACTAAAGGTTTGTAAATGGCACCCAGAATTATGTTGCACGAAGCACAATTTCACATCATTCTGGGTCCATTTGTGTGAAAACAAGGTCCAATCAGGCTGAAACGCTACAAGAAGGTAGAATCTATTGAGTTGTAAGTGATCTGAACGTTTCAAGATGATCGCACATTCCTATAGGGGTTCAAACCATGTCCCAAAGGTCACCGGGCCTGGTGTCACTTTAAAGAAGTAGTCCAGTTACACCTTTGGGGGCTTATAACTTGGCTTCTGAATGTCCTAGAGAGGTTAGGTTTGTTTTAGTGTACTCCAATCAACAGCCCCTACAACCACAAAAAGGAATGGAGTCATTAGCACTTATGGTTTGTAAATGGCACCCAGAATTATGTTGCACGAAGCACAATTTCACATCATTCTGGGTTCATTTGTGTGAAAACAAGGTCCAATCAGGCTGAAACGTTACAGGAAGGTAGAATCTATTGAGTTGTAAGTGATCTGAACGTTTCATGATGATAGCACTTTCCTAAGGGGGTCAAACCATGTCCCAAAGGTCACCGGATCTGGTGTCAATTTAAAGAAGTAGTCCAGTTACACATTTGTGGGCTTATACTTTGGCTTCTGAATGTCCTAGAGAGATCAGGTTTGTTTTAGTGTACTCCAATCAACAGCCCCTACAACCACAAAAAGGAATGGAGTCATTAGCACTTATGGTTTGTAAATGGCACCCAGAATTATGTTGCACGAAGCACAATTTCACATCATTCTGGGTTCATTTGTGTGAAAACAAGGTCCAATCAGGCTGAAACGTTACAGGAAGGTAGAATCTATTGAGTTGTAAGTGATCTGAACGTTTCATGATGATAGCACTTTCCTAAGGGGGTCAAACCATGTCCCAAAGGTCACCGGATCTGGTGTCAATTTAAAGAAGTAGTCCAGTTACACATTTGTGGGCTTATACTTTGGCTTCTGAATGTCCTAGAGAGATCAGGTTTGTTTTAGTGTACTCCAATCAACAGCCCCTACAACCACAAAAAGGAATGGAGTCATTAGCACTTATGGTTTGTAAATGGCACCCAGAATTATGCTGCACTAAGCACAATTTCACATCATTCTGGGTTCATTTGTGTGAAAACAAGGTCCAATCAGGCTGAAACGTTACGAGAAGGTAGAATCTATTGAGTTGTAAGTGATCTGAACGTTTCATGATGATAGCACTTTCCTAAGGGGGTCAAACCATGTCCCAAAGGTCACCGGATCTGGTGTCAATTTAAAGAAGTAGTCCAGTTACACATTTGTGGGCTTATACTTTGGCTTCTGAATGTCCTAGAGAGATCAGGTTTGTTTTAGTGTACTCCAATCAACAGCCCCTACAACCACAAAAAGGAATGGAGTCATTAGCACTTATGGTTTGTAAATGGCACCCAGAATTATGCTGCACTAAGCACAATTTCACATCATTCTGGGTTCATTTGTGTGAAAACAAGGTCCAATCAGGCTGAAACGTTACGAGAAGGTAGAATCTATTGAGTTGTAAGTGATCTGAACGTTTCATGATGATCGCACATTCCTATAGGGGGTCAAACCATGTCCCAAAGGTCAACGGGCCGGGTGTCACTTTAAAGAAGTAGTCCATTTACACCTTTGAGGGCTTATAACTTGGCTTCTGAATGTCCTAGAGAGATCAGGTTTGTTTTAGTGTACGCCAATCAACAGCCCCTACAACCACAAAAAGGAATGGAGTCATTAGCACTTATGGTTTGTAAATGGCACCCAGAATTAAGTTGCACGAAGCACAATTTCACATCATTCTGGGTCCATTTGTGTGAAAACAAGGTCCAATCAGGCTGAAACGTTATAAGGAAGGTAGAATCTATTGAGTTGTAAGTGATCTGAACGTTTCATGATGATAGCACTTTCCTAAGGGGGTCAAACCATGTCCCAAAGGTCACCGGATCTGGTGTCAATTTAAAGAAGTAGTTCAGTTACACATTTGTGGGCTTATTACTTGGCTTCTGAATGTCCTAGAGAGATCAGGTTTGTTTTAGTGTACTCCAATCAACAGCCCCTACAACCACAAAAAGGAATGGAGTCATTAGCACTTAAGGTTTGTAAATGGCACCCAGAATTATGTTGCACGAAGCACAATTTCACATCATTCTGGGTTCATTTGTGTGAAAACAAGGTCCAATCAGGCTGAAACGCTACAAGAAGGTAGAATCTATTGAGTTGTAAGTGATCTGAACGTTTCAAGATGATCGCACATTCCTATAGGGGGTCAAACCATGTCCCAAAGGTCACCGGGCCTGGTGTCACTTTAAAGAAGTAGTCCAGTTACACCTTTGTGGGCTTATAACTTGGCTTCTGAATGTCCTAGAGAGGTTAGGTTTGTTTTAGTGTTCTCCAATCAACAGCCCCTACAACCACAAAAAGGAATGGAGTCATTAGCACTTATGGTTTGTAAATGGCACCCAGAATTATGTTGCACGAAACACAATTTCACATCATTCTGGGTTCATTTGTGTGAAAACAAGGTCCAATCAGGCTGAAACGTTACAGGAAGGTAGAATCTATTGAGTTGAAAATGATCTGAACGTTTCATGATGATAGCACTTTCCTAAAGGGGTCAAACCATGTCCCAAAGGTCACCGGATCTGGTGTCAATTTAAAGAAGTAGTCCAGTTACACATTTGTGGGCTTATAACTTGGCTTCTGAATGTCCTAGAGAGATCAGGTTTGTTTTAGTATACTACAATCAACAGCCCCTACAACAACAAAAAGGAATGGAGTCATTAGCACTTATGGTTTGTAAATGGCACCCAGAATTATGTTGCACAAAGCACAATTTCACATCATTCTGGGTCCATTTGTGTGAAAACAAGGTCCAATCAGGCTGAAACATTACAGGAAGGTAGAATCTATTGAGTTGTAAGTGAGCTGAACGTTTCATGATGATAGCACTTTCCTAAGGGGGTCAAACCATGTCCCAAAGTTCACCGGATCTGGTGTCAATTTAAAGAAGTAGTTCAGTTACACATTTGTGGGCTTATAACTTGGCTTCTGAATGTCCTAGAGAGATCAGGTTTGTTTTAGTGTACTCCAATTAACAGCCCCTACAACCACAAAAAGGAATGGAGTCATTAGCACTTAAGGTTTGTAAATGGCACCCAGAATTATTTTGCACGAAGCACAATTTCACATCATTCTGGGTTCATTTGTGTGAAAACAAGATCCAATCAGGCTGAAACGCTACAGGAAGGTAGAATCTATTGAGTTGTAAGTGATCTGAACGTTTCAAGATGATCGCACATTCCTATAGGGGGTCAAACCATGTCCCAAAGGTCACCGGGCCTGGTGTCACTTTAAAGAAGTAGTCCAGTTACACCTTTGTGGGCTTATAACTTGGCCTCTGAATGTCCTAGAGAGGTTAGGTTTGTTTTAGTGTTCTCTAATCATTAGCCCCTACAACCACAAAAATGAATGGAGTCATTAGCACTTATGGTTTGTAAATGGCACCCAGAATTATGTTGCACGAAGCACAATTTCACATCATTCTGGGTTCATTTGTGTGAAAACAAGGTCCAATCAGGCTGAAACGTTACAGGAAGGTAGAATATATTGAGTTGTAAGTGATCTGAACGTTTCATGATGATAGCACTTTCCTAAGGGGGTCAAACCATGTCCCAAAGGTCACCGGATCTGGTGTCAATTTAAAGAATTAGTCCAGTTACACCTTTGTGGGCTTATAACTTGGCTTCTGAATGTCCAAGAGAGATCAGGTTTGTTTTAGTATACTCCAATCAACAGCCCCTACAACCACAAAAAGGAATGGAGTCATTAGCACTTATGGTTTTTAAATGGCACCCAGAAAGATGTTGCACGAAGCACAATTTCACATCATTCTGGGTTCATTTGTGTGAAAACAAGGTCCAATCAGGCTGAAACGTTACAGGAAGGTAGAATCTATTGAGTTGTAAGTGATCTGAACGTTTCAAGATGATCACACATTCCTATAGGGGGTAAAACCATGTCCCAAAGGTCACCGGGCCTGGTGTCACTTTAAAGAAGTAGTCCAGTTACACCTTTGTGGGCTTATATCTTGGCTTCTGAATGTCCTAGAGAGATCAGGTTTGTTTTAATGTACTCCAATCAACAGCCCCTACAACAACAAAAAGGAATGGAGTCATTAGCACTTATGGTTTGTAAATGGCACCCAGAATTATGTTGCACAAAGCACAATTTCACATCATTCTGGGTGCATTTGTGTGAAAACAAGGTCCAATCAGGCTGAAACGTTACTGGAAGGTAGAATCTATTGAGTTGTAAGTGATCTGAACGTTTCATGATGATAGCACTTTCCTAAGGGGGTCAAACCATGTCCCAAAGGTCACCGGATCTGGTGTCAATTTAAAGAAGTAGTCCAGTTACACATTTGTGGGCTTATATCTTGGCTTCTGAATGTCCTAGAGAGATCAGGTTTGTTTTAATGTACTCCAATCAACAGCCCCTACAACCACAAAAAGGAATGGAGTCATTAACACTTATGGTTTGTAAATGGCACCCAGAATTATGTTGCACGAAGCACAATTTCACATCATTCTGGGTCCATTTGTGTGAAAACAAGGTCCAATCAGGCTGAAACGCTACAAGAAGGTAGAATCTATTGAGTTGTAAGTGATCTGAACGTTTCAAGATGATCGCACATTCCTATAGGGGGTAAAACCATGTCCCAAAGGTCACCGGGCCTGGTGTCACTTTGAAGAAGTAGTCCAGTTACACCTTTGTGGGCTTATAACTTGGCTTCTGAATGTCCTAGAGAGGTTAGGTTTGTTTTAGTTTACTCCAATCAACAGCCCCTACAACCAAAAAAAGGAATGGAGTCATTAGCACTTATGGTTTGTAAATGGCACCCAGAATTATGTTGCACGAAGCACAATTTCACATCATTCTGGGTTCATTTGTGTGAAAACAAGGTCCAATCAGGCTGAAACGTTACAGGAAGGTAGAATCTATTGAGTTGTAAGTGATCTGAACGTTTCATGATGATAGCACTTTCCTAAGGGGGTCAAACCTTGTCACAAAGGTTACCGGATCTGGTGTCAATTTAAAGAAGTAGTCCAGTTACACATTTGTGGGCTTATAACTTGGCTTCTGAATGTCCTAGAGAGATCAGGTTTGTTTTAATGTACTCCAACCAACAGCCCCTACAACCACAAAAAGGAATGGAGTCATTAACACTTATGGTTTGTAAATGGCACCCAGAATTATGCTGCACTAAGCAAAATTTCACATCATTCTGGGTTCATTTGTGTGAAAACAAGGTCCAATCAGGCTGAAACGTTACAAGAAGGTAGAATCTATTGAGTTGTAAGTGATCTGAACGTTTCATGATGATCGAACATTCCTATCGGGGGTCAAACCATGTCCCAAAGGTCACCGGGCCTGGTGTCAATTTAAAGAAGTAGTCCATTTACACCTTTGAGGGCTTATAACTTGGCTTCTGAATGTCCTAGAGAGATCAGGTTTGTTTTAGTGTAGTCCAATCAACAGCCTCTACAACCTCTAAAAGGAATGGAGTCATTAGCACTTATGGTTTTTAAATGGCATCCAGAATGATGTTGCACTAAGCACAATTTCACATCATTCTGGGTTCATTTGTGTGAAAACAAGGTCCAATCAGGCTGAAACGTTACAGGAAGGTAGAATCTATTGAGTTGTAAGTGATCTGAACGTTTCATGATGATCGCACATTCCTATCGGGGGTCAAACCATGTCCCAAAGGTCACCGGGCCTGGTGTCACTTTAAAGAAGTAGTCCATTTACACCTTTGAGGGCTTATAACTTGGCTTCTGAATGTCCTAGAGAGATCAGGTTTGTTTTAGTGTACTCCAATCAACAGCCCCTACAACCCAAAAAGGAATGGAGTCATTAGCACTTATGGTTTGTAAATGGCACCCAGAATTATGTTGCACGAAGCACAATTTCACATCATTCTGGGTCCATTTGTGTGAAAACAAGGTCCAATCAGGCTGAAACGTTACAAGAAGGTAGAATCTATTGAGTTGTAAGTGATCTGAACGTTTCAAGATGATCGCACATTCCTATATTGTGTCAAACCATGTCCCAAAGGTCACCGGGCCTGGTGTCGCTTTAAAGAAGTAGTCCAGTTACACCTTTGTGGGCTTATAACTTGGCTTCTGAATGTCCTAGAGAGGTCAGGTTTGTTTTAGTGTACTCCAATCTACAGCCCCTACAACCACAAAAAGGAATGGAGTCATTAGCACTTATGGTTTGTAAATGGCACCCAGAATTATGTTACACGAAGCACAATTTCACATCATTCTGGGTCCATTTGTGTGAAAACAAGGTCCAATCAGGCTGAAACGTTACAAGAAGGTAGAATCTATTTAGTTGTAAGTGATTTGAACGTTTCAAGATGATCGCACTTTCCTAAGGGGTCAAACAATGTCCCAAAGGTCACCGGATCAGGTGTCAATTTAAAGAAGTAGTCCAGTTACACATTTGTGGGCTTATAACTTGGCTTCTGAATGTCCTAGAGAGATCAGGTTTGTTTTAGTGTACTCCAATCAACAGCCCCTACAACCACAAAAAGGAATGGAGTCATTAGCACTTATGGTTTGTAAATGGCACCCAGAATTATGTTGCACGAAGCACAATTTCACATCATTCTGGGTCCATTTGTGTGAAAACAAGGTCCAATCAGGCTGAAACGTTACAAGGAGGTAGAATCTATTGAGTTGTAAGTGATCTGAACGTTTCATGATGATCGCACATTCCTATAGGGGGTCAAACCATGTCCCAAAGGTCACCGGGCCTGGTGTCACTTTAAAGAAGTAGTCCAGTTACACCTTTGTGGGCTTATAACTTGGCTTCTGAATATCCTAGAGAGGTCAGGTTTGTTTTAGAGTACTCCAATTAACAGCCCCCGTTACCACTAAAAGGAATGGAGTCATTAGCACTTATGGTTTTTAAATGGCACCCAGAATTATGTTGCACGAAGCACAATTTCACATCATTCTGGGTTCATTTGTGTGAAAACAAGGTCCAATCAGGCTGAAACGTTACAAGAAGGTAGAATCTATTGAGTTGTAAGTGATCTGAACGTTTCATGATGATCACACATTCCTATAGGGGGTCAAACCATGTCCCAAAGGTCACCGGGCCTGGTGTCACTTTAAAGAAGTAGTCCAGTTACACCTTTGTGGGCTTATAACTTGGCTTCTGAATGTCCTAGAGAGGTTAGGTTTGTTTTAGTGTTCTCCAATCAACAGCCCCTACAACCACAAAAAGGAATGGAGTCATTAGCACTTATGGTTTGTAAATGGCACCCAGAATTATGTTGCACGAAACACAATTTCACATCATTCTGGGTTCATTTGTGTGAAAACAAGGTCCAATCAGGCTGAAACGTTACAGGAAGGTAGAATCTATTGAGTTGAAAATGATCTGAACGTTTCATGATGATAGCACTTTCCTAAAGGGGTCAAACCATGTCCCAAAGGTCACCGGATCTGGTGTCAATTTAAAGAAGTAGTCCAGTTACACATTTGTGGGCTTATAACTTGGCTTCTGAATGTCCTAGAGAGATCAGGTTTGTTTTAGTATACTACAATCAACAGCCCCTACAACAACAAAAAGGAATGGAGTCATTAGCACTTATGGTTTGTAAATGGCACCCAGAATTATGTTGCACAAAGCACAATTTCACATCATTCTGGGTCCATTTGTGTGAAAACAAGGTCCAATCAGGCTGAAACATTACAGGAAGGTAGAATCTATTGAGTTGTAAGTGAGCTGAACGTTTCATGATGATAGCACTTTCCTAAGGGGGTCAAACCATGTCCCAAAGTTCACCGGATCTGGTGTCAATTTAAAGAAGTAGTTCAGTTACACATTTGTGGGCTTATAACTTGGCTTCTGAATGTCCTAGAGAGATCAGGTTTGTTTTAGTGTACTCCAATTAACAGCCCCTACAACCACAAAAAGGAATGGAGTCATTAGCACTTAAGGTTTGTAAATGGCACCCAGAATTATTTTGCACGAAGCACAATTTCACATCATTCTGGGTTCATTTGTGTGAAAACAAGATCCAATCAGGCTGAAACGCTACAGGAAGGTAGAATCTATTGAGTTGTAAGTGATCTGAACGTTTCAAGATGATCGCACATTCCTATAGGGGGTCAAACCATGTCCCAAAGGTCACCGGGCCTGGTGTCACTTTAAAGAAGTAGTCCAGTTACACCTTTGTGGGCTTATAACTTGGCCTCTGAATGTCCTAGAGAGGTTAGGTTTGTTTTAGTGTTCTCTAATCATTAGCCCCTACAACCACAAAAATGAATGGAGTCATTAGCACTTATGGTTTGTAAATGGCACCCAGAATTATGTTGCACGAAGCACAATTTCACATCATTCTGGGTTCATTTGTGTGAAAACAAGGTCCAATCAGGCTGAAACGTTACAGGAAGGTAGAATATATTGAGTTGTAAGTGATCTGAACGTTTCATGATGATAGCACTTTCCTAAGGGGGTCAAACCATGTCCCAAAGGTCACCGGATCTGGTGTCAATTTAAAGAATTAGTCCAGTTACACCTTTGTGGGCTTATAACTTGGCTTCTGAATGTCCAAGAGAGATCAGGTTTGTTTTAGTATACTCCAATCAACAGCCCCTACAACCACAAAAAGGAATGGAGTCATTAGCACTTATGGTTTTTAAATGGCACCCAGAAAGATGTTGCACGAAGCACAATTTCACATCATTCTGGGTTCATTTGTGTGAAAACAAGGTCCAATCAGGCTGAAACGTTACAGGAAGGTAGAATCTATTGAGTTGTAAGTGATCTGAACGTTTCAAGATGATCACACATTCCTATAGGGGGTAAAACCATGTCCCAAAGGTCACCGGGCCTGGTGTCACTTTAAAGAAGTAGTCCAGTTACACCTTTGTGGGCTTATATCTTGGCTTCTGAATGTCCTAGAGAGATCAGGTTTGTTTTAATGTACTCCAATCAACAGCCCCTACAACAACAAAAAGGAATGGAGTCATTAGCACTTATGGTTTGTAAATGGCACCCAGAATTATGTTGCACAAAGCACAATTTCACATCATTCTGGGTGCATTTGTGTGAAAACAAGGTCCAATCAGGCTGAAACGTTACTGGAAGGTAGAATCTATTGAGTTGTAAGTGATCTGAACGTTTCATGATGATAGCACTTTCCTAAGGGGGTCAAACCATGTCCCAAAGGTCACCGGATCTGGTGTCAATTTAAAGAAGTAGTCCAGTTACACATTTGTGGGCTTATATCTTGGCTTCTGAATGTCCTAGAGAGATCAGGTTTGTTTTAATGTACTCCAATCAACAGCCCCTACAACCACAAAAAGGAATGGAGTCATTAACACTTATGGTTTGTAAATGGCACCCAGAATTATGTTGCACGAAGCACAATTTCACATCATTCTGGGTCCATTTGTGTGAAAACAAGGTCCAATCAGGCTGAAACGCTACAAGAAGGTAGAATCTATTGAGTTGTAAGTGATCTGAACGTTTCAAGATGATCGCACATTCCTATAGGGGGTAAAACCATGTCCCAAAGGTCACCGGGCCTGGTGTCACTTTGAAGAAGTAGTCCAGTTACACCTTTGTGGGCTTATAACTTGGCTTCTGAATGTCCTAGAGAGGTTAGGTTTGTTTTAGTTTACTCCAATCAACAGCCCCTACAACCAAAAAAAGGAATGGAGTCATTAGCACTTATGGTTTGTAAATGGCACCCAGAATTATGTTGCACGAAGCACAATTTCACATCATTCTGGGTTCATTTGTGTGAAAACAAGGTCCAATCAGGCTGAAACGTTACAGGAAGGTAGAATCTATTGAGTTGTAAGTGATCTGAACGTTTCATGATGATAGCACTTTCCTAAGGGGGTCAAACCTTGTCACAAAGGTTACCGGATCTGGTGTCAATTTAAAGAAGTAGTCCAGTTACACATTTGTGGGCTTATAACTTGGCTTCTGAATGTCCTAGAGAGATCAGGTTTGTTTTAATGTACTCCAACCAACAGCCCCTACAACCACAAAAAGGAATGGAGTCATTAACACTTATGGTTTGTAAATGGCACCCAGAATTATGCTGCACTAAGCACAATTTCACATCATTCTGGGTTCATTTGTGTGAAAACAAGGTCCAATCAGGCTGAAACGTTACAAGAAGGTAGAATCTATTGAGTTGTAAGTGATCTGAACGTTTCATGATGATCGAACATTCCTATCGGGGGTCAAACCATGTCCCAAAGGTCACCGGGCCTGGTGTCAATTTAAAGAAGTAGTCCATTTACACCTTTGAGGGCTTATAACTTGGCTTCTGAATGTCCTAGAGAGATCAGGTTTGTTTTAGTGTAGTCCAATCAACAGCCTCTACAACCTCTAAAAGGAATGGAGTCATTAGCACTTATGGTTTTTAAATGGCATCCAGAATGATGTTGCACTAAGCACAATTTCACATCATTCTGGGTTCATTTGTGTGAAAACAAGGTCCAATCAGGCTGAAACGTTACAGGAAGGTAGAATCTATTGAGTTGTAAGTGATCTGAACGTTTCATGATGATCGCACATTCCTATCGGGGGTCAAACCATGTCCCAAAGGTCACCGGGCCTGGTGTCACTTTAAAGAAGTAGTCCATTTACACCTTTGAGGGCTTATAACTTGGCTTCTGAATGTCCTAGAGAGATCAGGTTTGTTTTAGTGTACTCCAATCAACAGCCCCTACAACCCAAAAAGGAATGGAGTCATTAGCACTTATGGTTTGTAAATGGCACCCAGAATTATGTTGCACGAAGCACAATTTCACATCATTCTGGGTCCATTTGTGTGAAAACAAGGTCCAATCAGGCTGAAACGTTACAAGAAGGTAGAATCTATTGAGTTGTAAGTGATCTGAACGTTTCAAGATGATCGCACATTCCTATATTGTGTCAAACCATGTCCCAAAGGTCACCGGGCCTGGTGTCGCTTTAAAGAAGTAGTCCAGTTACACCTTTGTGGGCTTATAACTTGGCTTCTGAATGTCCTAGAGAGGTCAGGTTTGTTTTAGTGTACTCCAATCTACAGCCCCTACAACCACAAAAAGGAATGGAGTCATTAGCACTTATGGTTTGTAAATGGCACCCAGAATTATGTTACACGAAGCACAATTTCACATCATTCTGGGTCCATTTGTGTGAAAACAAGGTCCAATCAGGCTGAAACGTTACAAGAAGGTAGAATCTATTTAGTTGTAAGTGATTTGAACGTTTCAAGATGATCGCACTTTCCTAAGGGGTCAAACAATGTCCCAAAGGTCACCGGATCAGGTGTCAATTTAAAGAAGTAGTCCAGTTACACATTTGTGGGCTTATAACTTGGCTTCTGAATGTCCTAGAGAGATCAGGTTTGTTTTAGTGTACTCCAATCAACAGCCCCTACAACCACAAAAAGGAATGGAGTCATTAGCACTTATGGTTTGTAAATGGCACCCAGAATTATGTTGCACGAAGCACAATTTCACATCATTCTGGGTCCATTTGTGTGAAAACAAGGTCCAATCAGGCTGAAACGTTACAAGGAGGTAGAATCTATTGAGTTGTAAGTGATCTGAACGTTTCATGATGATCGCACATTCCTATAGGGGGTCAAACCATGTCCCAAAGGTCACCGGGCCTGGTGTCACTTTAAAGAAGTAGTCCAGTTACACCTTTGTGGGCTTATAACTTGGCTTCTGAATATCCTAGAGAGGTCAGGTTTGTTTTAGAGTACTCCAATTAACAGCCCCCGTTACCACTAAAAGGAATGGAGTCATTAGCACTTATGGTTTTTAAATGGCACCCAGAATTATGTTGCACGAAGCACAATTTCACATCATTCTGGGTTCATTTGTGTGAAAACAAGGTCCAATCAGGCTGAAACGTTACAAGAAGGTAGAATCTATTGAGTTGTAAGTGATCTGAACGTTTCATGATGATCACACATTCCTATAGGGGGTCAAACCATGTCCCAAAGGTCACCGGGCCTGGTGTCACTTTAAAGAAGTAGTCCATTTACACCTTTGAGGGCTTATAACTTGGCTTCTGAATGTCCTAGAGAGATGAGGTTTGTTTTAGTGTACTCCAATCAACAGCCTCTACAACCTCTAAAAGGAATGGAGTCATTAGCACTTATGGTTTTTAAATGGCATCCAGAATGATGTTGCACTAAGCACAATTTCACATCATTCTGGGTTCATTTGTGTGAAAACAAGGTCCAATCAGGATGAAACGTTACAGGAAGGTAGAATCTATTGAGTTGTAAGTGATCTGAACGTTTCATGATGATCGCACATTCCTATCGGGGGTCAAACCATGTCCCAAAGGTCACCGGGCCTGGTGTCACTTTAAAGAAGTAGTCCATTAACACCTTTGAGGGCTTATAACTTGGCTTCTGAATGTCCTAGAGAGATCAGGTTTGTTTTAGTGTACTCCAATCAACAGCCCCTACAACCCAAAAAGGAATGGAGTCATTAGCACTTATGGTTTGTAAATGGCACCCAGAATTATGTTGCACGAAGCACAATTTCACATCATTCTGGGTCCATTTGTGTGAAAACAAGGTCCAATCAGGCTGAAACGTTACAAGAAGGTAGAATCTATTGAGTTGTAAGTGATCTGAACGTTTCAAGATGATCGCACATTCCTATAGTGGGTCAAACCATGTCCCAAAGGTCACCGGGCCTGGTGTCACTTTAAAGAAGTAGTCCAGTTACACCTTTGTGGGCTTATAACTTGGCTTCTGAATGTCCTAGAGAGGTCAGGTTTGTTTTAGTGTACTCCAATCTACAGCCCCTACAACCACAAAATGGAATGGAGTCATTAGCACTTATGGTTTGTAAATGGCGACCAGAATTATGTTACACGAAGCACAATTTCACATCATTCTGGGTCCATTTGTGTGAAAACAAGGTCCAATCAGGCTGAAACGTTACAAGAAGGTAGAATCTATTTAGTTGTAAGTGATCTGAACGTTTCAAGATGATCGCACTTTCCTAAGGGGGTCAAACAATGTCCCAAAGGTCACCGGATCAGGTGTCAATTTAAAGAAGTAGTCCAGTTACACATTTGTGGGCTTATAACTTGGCTTCTGAATGTCCTAGAGAGATCAGGTTTGTTTTAGTGTACTCCAATCAACAGCCCCTACAACCACAAAAAGGAATGGAGTCATTAGCTCTTATGGTTTGTAAATGGCACCCAGAATTATGTTGCACGAAGCACAATTTCACATCATTCTGGGTCCATTTGTGTGAAAACAAGGTCCAATCAGGCTGAAACGTTACAAGAAGGTAGAATCTATTGAGTTGTAAGTGATCTGAACGTTTCATGATGATCGCACATTCCTATAGGGGGTCAAACCATGTCCCAAAGGTCACCGGGCCTGGTGTCACTTTAAAGAAGTAGTCCAGTTACACCTTTGTGGGCTTATAACTTGGCTTCTGAATATCCTAGAGAGGTCAGGTTTGTTTTAGAGTACTCCAATTAACAGCCCCCGTTACCACTAAAAGGAATGGAGTCATTAGCACTTATGGTTTTTAAATGGCACCCAGAATTATGTTGCACGAAGCACAATTTCACATCATTCTAGGGTTCATTTGTGTGGAAACAAGGTCCAATCAGGCTGAAACGTTACAAGAAGGTAGAATCTATTGAGTTGTAAGTGATCTGAACGTTTCATGATGATCGCACATTCCTATAGGGGGAAAAACCATGTCCCAAAGGTCACCGGGCCTGGTGTCACTTTAAAGAAGTAGTCCAGTTACACCTTTGAGGGCTTATAACTTGGCTTCTGAATGTCCTAGAGAGATCAGGTTTGTTTTAGTGTACTCCAATCAACAGCCCCTACAACCTCAAAAAGGAATGGAGTCATTAGCACTTAAGGTTTGTAAATGGCACCCAGAAATATGTTGCACGAAGCACGATTTCACATCATTCTGGGTCCATTTGTGTGAAAACAAGGTCCAATCAGGCTGAAACGCTACAAGAAGGTAGAATCTATTGAGTTGTAAGTGATCTGAACGTTTCAAGATGATCGCACATTCCTATAGGGGGTAAAACCATGTCCCAAAGGTCACCGGGCCTGGTGTCACTTTAAAGAAGTAGTCCAGTTACACCTTTGTGGGCTTATAACTTGGCTTCTAAATGTCCTACAGAGGTTAGGTTTGTTTTAGTGTACTCCAATCAACAGCCCCTACAACCAAATAAAGGAATGGAGTCATTAGCACTTATGGTTTGTAAATGGCACCCAGAATTATGTTGCACGAAGCA
This sequence comes from Nothobranchius furzeri, assembly GCF_043380555.1. Classification (NCBI taxonomy): domain Eukaryota; kingdom Metazoa; phylum Chordata; class Actinopteri; order Cyprinodontiformes; family Nothobranchiidae; genus Nothobranchius; species Nothobranchius furzeri. The sequence goes on along the minus strand of NC_091741.1, from coordinate 24,481,606 downwards.
CAATTTCACATCATTCTAGGTTCATTTGTGTGAAGACAAGGTCCAATCAGGCTGAAACGTTACAGGAAGGTAGAATCTATTGAGTTGTAAGTGATCTGAACGTTTCATGATGATAGCACTTTCCTAAGGGGGTCAAACCATGTCCCAAAGGTCACCGGATCTGGTGTCAATTTAAAGAAGTAGTCCAGTTACACATTTGTGTGCTTATAACTTGGCTTCTGAATGTCCTAGAGAGATCAGGTTTGTTTTAATGTACTCCAATCAACAGCCCCTACAACCACAAAAAGGAATGGAGTCATTAGCACTTATGGTTTGTAAATGGCACCCAGAATTATGTTGCACGAAGCACAATTTCACATCATTCTGGGTCCATTTGTGTGAAAACAAGGTCCAATCAGGCTGAAACGCTACAGGAAGGTAGAATCTATTGAGTTGTAAGTGATCTGAACGTTTCATGATGATAGCTCTTTCCTAAGGGGGTCAAACCATGTCCCAAAGGTCACCGGATCTGGTGTCAATTTAAAGAAGTAGTCCAGTTACACATTTGTGGGCTTATAACTTGGAGTCTGAATGTCCTAGAGAGATCAGGTTTGTTTTAGTGTACTCCAATCAACAGCCCCTACAACAACAAAAAGGAATGGAGTCATTAGCACTTATGGTTGTAAATGGCACCCAGAATTATGTCGCACGAAGCACAATTTCACATCATTCTGGGTCCATTTGTGTGAAAACAAGGTCCAATCAGGCTGAAACGTTACAGGAAGGTAGAATCTATTGAGTTGTAAGTGATCTGAACGTTTCATGATGATAGCACTTTCCTAAGGGGGTCAAACCATGTCCCAAAGGACACCGGATCTGGTGTCAATTTAAAGAAGTAGTTCAGTTACACATTTGTGGGCTTATAACTTGGCTTCTGAATGTCCTAGAGAGATCAGGTTTGTTTTAGTGTACTCCAATTAACAGCCCCTACAACCACAAAAAGGAATGGAATCATTAGCACTTATGGTTTGTAAATGGCACCCAGAATTATGTTGCACGAAGCACAATTTCACATCATTCTGGGTCCATTTGTGTGAAAACAAGGTCCAATCAGGCTGAAACGTTATAGGAAGGTAGAATCTATTGAGTTGTAAGTGATCTGAACGTTTCATGATGATAGCACTTTCCTAAGGGGGTCAAACCATGTCCCAAAGGTCACCGGATCTGGTGTCAATTTAAAGAAGTAGTTCAGTTACACATTTGTGGGCTTATAACTTGGCTTCTGAATGTCCTAGAGAGATCAGGTTTGTTTTAGTGTACTCCAATCAACAGCCCCTACAACCACAAAAAGGAATGGAGTCATTAGCACTTAAGGTTTGTAAATGGCACCCAGAATTATGTTGCACGAAGCACAATTTCACATCATTCTGGGTTCATTTGTGTGAAAACAAGGTCCAATCAGGCTGAAACGCTACAAGAAGGTAGAATCTATTGAGTTGTAAGTGATCTGAACGTTTCAAGATGATCAGACAATCCTATAGGGGGTCAAACCATGTCCCAAAGGTCACCGGGCCTGGTGTCACTTTAAAGAAGTAGTCCAGTTACACCTTTGTGGGCTTATAACTTGGCTTCTGAATGTCCTAGAGAGGTTAGGTTTGTTTTAGTGCTCTCCAATCAACAGCCCCTACAACCACAAAAAGGACTGGAGGCATTAGCACTTATGGTTTGTAAATGGCACCCAGAATTATGTTGCACGAAGCACAATTTCACATCATTCTGGGTTCATTTGTGTGAAAACAAGGTCCAATCAGGCTGAAACGTTACAGGAAGGTAGAATCTATTGAGTTGTAAGTGATCTGAACGTTTCATGATGATAGCACTTTCCTAAGGGGGTCAAACCATGTCCCAAAGGTCACCGGATCTGGTGTCAATTTAAAGAAGTAGTCCAGTTACACCTTTGTGGGCTTATAACTTGGCTTCTGAATGTCCTAGAGAGATCAGGTTTGTTTTAGTATACTCCAATCAACGGCCCCTACAACCACAAAAAGGAATGGAGTCATTAGCACTTATGGTTTGTAAATGGCACCCAGAATTATGTTGCACGAAGCACAATTTCACATCATTCTGGGTCCATTTGTGTGAAAACAAGGTCCAATCAGGCTGAAACGCTACAAGAAGGTAGAATCTATTGAGTTGTAAGTGATCTGAACGTTTCAAGATGATCGCACATTCCTATAGTGGGTAAAACCATGTCCCAAAGGTCACCGGGCCTGGTGTCACTTTAAAGAAGTAGTCCAGTTACACATTTGTGGGCTTATAACTTGGCTTCTGAATGTCCTAGAGAGGTTAGGTTTGTTTTAGTGTACTCCAATCAACAGCCCCTACAACCACAAAAAGGAATGGAGTCATTAGCACTTATGGTTTGTAAATGGCACCCAGAATTATGTTGCACAAAGCACAATTTCACATCATTCTGGGTTCATTTGTGTGAAAACAAGGTCCAATCAGGCTGAAACGCTACAAGAAGGTAGAATCTATTGAGTTGTAAGTGATCTGAACGTTTCATGATGATCGGACATTCCTATAGGGGGTCAAACCATGTCCCAAAGGTCACCGGGCCTGGTGTCACTTTAAAGAAGTAGTCCAGTTACACCTTTGAGGGCTTATAACTTGGCTTCTGAATATCCTAGAGAGATCAGGTTTGTTTTAGTGTACTCCAATCAACAGCCCCTACAACCTCAAAAAGGAATGGAGTCATTAGCACTTATGGTTCTTAACTGGCACCCAGAATTATGTTGTACAAAGCACAATTTCACATCATTCTGGGTTCATTTGTGTGAAAACAAGGTCCAATCAGGCTGAAATGTTACAGGAAGGTAGAATCTATTGAGTTGTAAGTGATCTGAACGTTTCATGATGATCGCACATTCCTCTAGGGGGTCAAACTATGTCCCAAAGGTCACCGGGCCTGGTGTCACTTTAAAGAAGCAGTCCAGTTACACCTTTGTGGGCTTATAACTTGGCTTCTGAATGTCCTAGAGAGGTTAGGTTTGTTTTAGTGTTCTCCAATCAACAGCCCCTACAACCACAAAAAGGAATGGAGTCATTAGCACTTATGGTTTGTAAATGGCACCCAGAATTACGTTGCACGAAGCACAATTTCACATCATTCTGGGTTCATTTGTGTGAAAACAAGGTCCAATCAGGCTGAAATATACAGGAAGGTAGAATATATTGAGTTGTAAGTGATCTGAACGTTTCATGATGATAGCACTTTCCTAAGGGGGTCAAACCATGTCCCAAAGGTCACCGGATCTGGTGTCACTTTAAAGAAGTAGTCCAATTACACATTTGTGGGCTTATAACTTGGCTTCTGAATGTCCTAGAGAGATCAGGTTTGTTTTAAAGTACTCCAATCAACAGCCCCTACAACCACAAAAAGGAATTGAGTCATTAGCACTTATGGTTTGTAAATGGCACCCAGAATTATGTTGCACGAAGCACAATTTCACATCATTCTTGGTCCATTTGTGTGAAAACAAGGTCCAATCAGGCTGAAATGTTACAAGAAGGTAGAATCTATTGAGTTGTAAGTGATCTGAACGTTTCAAGATGATTGCACATTCCTATAGGGGGTAAAACCATGTCCCAAAGGTCACTGGGCCTGGTGTCACTTTAAAGAAGTAGTCCAGTTACACCTTTGTGTGCTTATAACTTGGCTTCTGAATGTCCTAGAGAGGTTAGGTTTGTTTTAGTGTACTCCAATCAACAGCCCCTACAACCACAAAAAGGAATGGAGTCATTAGCACTTATGGTTTGTAAATGGCACCCAGAATTATGTTTCACAAAGCACAATTTCACATCATTCTGGGTTCATTTGTGTGAAAACAAGGTCCAATCAGGCTGAAACGCTACAAGAAGGTAGAATCTATTGAGTTGTAAGTGATCTGAACGTTTCATGATGATCGCACTTTCCTATAGGGGGTCAAACCATGTCCCAAAGGTCACCGGACCTGGTGTCACTTTAAAGAAGTAGTCCAGTTACACCTTTGAGGGCTTATAACTTGGCTTCTGAATATCCTAGAGAGATCAGGTTTGTTTTAGTGTACTCCAATCAACAGCCCCTACAACCTCAAAAAGGAATGGAGTCATTAGCACTTATGGTTTTTAAATGGCACCCAGAATTATGTTGTACAAAGCACATTTTCACATCATTCTGGGTTCATTTGTGTGAAAACAAGGTCCAATCAGGCTGAAATGTTACAGGAAGGTAGAATCTATTGAGTTGTAAGTGATCTGAACGTTTCATGATGATCGCACATTCCTCTAGGGGGTCAAACCATGTCCCAAAGGTCAACGGGCCTGGTGTCACTTTAAAGAAGCAGTCCAGTTACACCTTTGTGGGCTTATAACTTGGCTTCTGAATGTCCTAGAGAGGTTAGGTTTGTTTTAGTGTTCTCCAATCAACAGCCCCTACAACCACAAAAAGGAATGGAGTCATTAGCACTTATGGTTTGTAAATGGCACCCAGAATTATGTTGCACGAAGCACAATTTCACAGCATTCTGGGTCCATTTGTGTGAAAACAAGGTCCAATCAGGCTGAAACGCTACAGGAAGGTAGAATATATTGAGTTGCAAGTGATCTGAACGTTTCATGATGATAGCCCTTTCCTAAGGGGGTCAAACCATGTCCCAAAGGTCACCGGATCTGGTGTCAATTTAAAGAAGTAGTCCAGTTACACATTTGTGGGCTTATAACTTGGCTTCTGAATGTCCTAGAGAGATCAGGTTTGTTTTAGTGTACTCCAATCAACAGCCCCTACAACCACAAAAAGGAATGGAGTCATTAGCACTTATGGTTTGTAAATGGCACCCAGAATTATGTTGCACGAAGCACAATTTCACATCATTCTGGGTCCATTTGTGTGAAAACAAGGTCCAATCAGGCTTAAACGTTACAGGAAGGTAGAATCTATTGAGTTGTAAGTGATCTGAACGTTTCATGATGATAGCACTTTCGTAAGGGGGTCAAACCATGTCCCAAAGGTCACCGGATCTGGTGTCAATTTAAAGAAGTAGTTCAGTTACACATTTGTGGGCTTATAACTTGGCTTATGAATGTCCTAGAGAGATCAGGTTTTTTTTAATGTAGTCAAATCAACAGCCCCTACAACCACAAAAAGGAATGGAGTCATTAGCACTTATGGTTTGTAAATGGCACCCAGAATTATGTTGCATGAAGCACAATTTCACATCATTCTGGGTTCATTTGTGTGAAAACAAGGTCCAATCAGGCTGAAATGTTACAGGAAGGTAGAATCTATTGAGTTGTAAGTGATCTGAACGTTTCAAGATGATCCCACATTCCTATAGGGGGTCAAGCCATGTCCCAAATTTCACCGGGCCTGGTGTCACTTTAAAGAAGCAGTCCAGTTACACCTTTGTGGGCTTATAACTTGGCTTCTGAATGTCCTAGAGAGGTTAGGTTTGTTTTAGTGTACTCCAATCAACAGCCCCTACAACCACAAAAGTGAATGGAGTCATTAGCACTTAAGGTTTGTAAATGGCACCCAGAATTATGTTGCACGAAGCACAATTTCACATCATTCTGGGTCCATTTGTGTGAAAACAAGGTCCAATCAGGCTGAAATGCTACAAGAAGGTAGAATCTATTGAGTTGTAAGTGATCTGAACGTTTCAAGATGATCACACATTCCTATAGGGGGTAAAACCATGTCCCAAAGGTCACCGGGCCTGGTGTCACTTTAAAGAAGTAGTCCAGTTACACCTTTGTGGGCTTATAACTTGGCTTCTGAATGTCCTAGAGAGGTTAGGTTTGTTTTAATGTACTCCAACCAAAAGCCCCTACAACCACAAAAAGGAATGGAGTCATTAGCACTTATGGTTTGTAAATGGCACCCAGAATTAAGTTGCACGAAGCACAATTTCACATCATTCTGGGTTTATTTGTGTGAAAACAAGGTCCAATCAGGCTGAAACGTTACAGGAAGGTAGAATCTATTGAGTTGTAAGGGATCTGAACGTTTCATGATGATAGCGCTTTCCTAAGAGGGTCAAACCATGTCCCAAAGGTCACCGGATCTGGTGTCAATTTAAAGAAGTAGTCCAGTTACACATTTGTGGGCATATAACTTGGCTTCTGAATGTCCTAGAGAGATCAGGTTTGTTTTAATGTACTCCAATCAACAGCCCCTACAACCACAAAAAGGAATGGAGTCATTAGCACTTATGGTTTGTAAATGGCACCCAGAATTATGTTGCACGAAGCACAATTTCACAGCATTCTGGGTCCATTTGTGTGAAAACAAGGTCCAATCAGGCTGAAACGCTACAGGAAGGTAGAATATATTGAGTTGCAAGTGATCTGAACGTTTCATGATGATAGCCCTTTCCTAAGGGGGTCAAACCATGTCCCAAAGGTCACCGGATCTGGTGTCAATTTAAAGAAGTAGTCCAGTTACACATTTGTGGGCTTATAACTTGGCTTCTGAATGTCCTAGAGAGATCAGGTTTGTTTTAGTGTACTCCAATCAACAGCCCCTACAACCACAAAAAGGAATGGAGTCATTAGCACTTATGGTTTGTAAATGGCACCCAGAATTATGTTGCACGAAGCACAATTTCACATCATTCTGGGTCCATTTGTGTGAAAACAAGGTCCAATCAGGCTTAAACGTTACAGGAAGGTAGAATCTATTGAGTTGTAAGTGATCTGAACGTTTCATGATGATAGCACTTTCGTAAGGGGGTCAAACCATGTCCCAAAGGTCACCGGATCTGGTGTCAATTTAAAGAAGTAGTTCAGTTCGACATTTGTGGGCTTATAACTTGGCTTCTGAATGTCCTAGAGAGATCAGGTTTGTTTTAGTATACTCCAATAAACAGCCCCTACAACCACAAAAAGGAATGGAGTCATTAGCACTTAAGGTTTGTAAATGGCACCCAGAATTATGTTGCACGAAGCACAATTTCACATCATTCTGGGTTCATTTGTGTGAAAACAAGGTCCAATCAGGCTGAAACGCTACAAGAAGGTAGAATCTATTGAGTTGTAAGTGATCTGAACGTTTCAAGATGATCACACTTTCCTATAGGGGGTCAAACCATGTCCCAAAGATCACCGGGCCTGGTGTCACTTTAAAGAAGTAGTCCAGTTACACCTTTGTGGGCTTATAACTTGGCTTCTGAATGTCCTAGAGAGGTTAGATTTGTTTTAGTGTTCTCCAATCAACAGCCCCTACAACCACAAAAAGGAATGGAGTCATTAGCACTTATGGTTTGTAAATGGCACCCAGAATTATGTTGCACGAAGCACAATTTCACATCATTCTGGGTTCATTTGTGTGAAAACAAGGTCCAATAAGGCTGAAACGTTACAGGAAGGTAGAATCTATTGAGTTGTAAGTGATCTGAACATTTCATGAAGATAGCACTTTCCTAAGGGGGTCAAACCATGTCCCAAAGGTCACCGGATCTGGTGTCAATTTAAAGAAGTAGTCCAGTTACACCTTTGTGGGCTTATAACTCGGCTTCTGAATGTCCTAGAGAGATCAGGTTTGTTTTAGTATACTCCAATCAACAGCCGCTACAACCACAAAAAGGAATGGAGTCATTAGCACTTATGGTTTGTAAATGGCACCCAGAATTATGTTGCACAAAGCACAATTTCACATCATTCTGGGTTCATTTGTGTGAAAACAAGGTCCAATCAGGCTGAAACGTTACAGGAAGGTAGAATCTATTGAGTTGTAAGTGATCTGAACGTTTCATGATGATAGCACTTTCCTAAGGGGGTCAAACCATGTCCCAAAGGTCACCGGATCTGGTGTCAATTTAAAGAAGTAGTCCAGTTACACATTTGTGGGCTTATAACTTGGCTTCTGAATGTCCAAGAGAGATCAGGTTTGTTTTAGTGTACTCCAATCAACAGCCCCTACAACCACAAAAAGGAATGGAGTCATTAGCACTTAAGGTTTGTAAATGGCACCCAGAATTATGTTGCACGAAGCACAATTTCACATCATTCTGGGTTCATTTGTGTGAAAACAAGGTCCAATCAGGCTGAAACGCTACAAGAAGGTAGAATCTATTGAGTTGTAAGTGATCTGAACGTTTCAAGATGATCACACATTCCTATAGGGGGTAAAACCATGTCCCAAAGGTCACCGGGCCGGGTGTAACTTTAAAGAAGTAGTCCATTTACACCTTTGAGGGCTTATAACTTGGCTTCTGAATGTCCTAGAGAGATCAGGTTTGTTTTAGTGTACTCCAATCAACAGCCCCTACAACCTCAAAAAGGAATGGAGTCATTAGCACTTATGGTTTTTAAATGGCACCCAGAATTATGTTGCACGAAGCACAATTTCACATCATTCTGGGTCCATTTGTGTGAAAACAACGTCCAATCAGGCTGAAACGCTACAAGAAGGTAGAATCTATTGAGTTGTAAGTGATCTGAACGTTTCAAGATGATCACACATTCCTATACGGGGTAAAACCATGTCCCAAAGGTCACCGGGCCTGGTGTCACTTTAAAGAAGTTGTCCAGTTACACCTTTGTGGGCTTATAACTTGGCTTCTGAATGTCCTAGAGAGGTTAGGTTTGTTTTAGTGTACTCCAATCAACAGCCCCTACAACCACAAAAAGGAATGGAGTCATTAGCACTTATGGTTTGTAAATGGCACCCAGAATTATGTTGCACAAAGCACAATTTCACATCATTCTGGGTTCATTTGTGTGAAAACAAGGTCCAATCAGGCTGAAACGTTACAGGAAGGTAGAATCTATTGAGTTGTAAGTGATCTGAACATTTCATGATGATAGCACTTTCCTAAGGGGGTCAAACCATGTCCCAAAGGTCACCGGGTCTGGTGTCAATTTAAAGAAGTAGTCCAGTTACACATTTGTGGGCTTATAACTTGGCTTCTGAATGTCCTAGAGAGATCAGGTTTGTTTTAATGTACTCCAACCAACAGCCCCTACAACCACAAAAAGGAATGGAGTCATTAGCACTTATGGTTTGTAAATGGCACCCAGAATTATGCTGCACTAAGCACATTTTCACATCATTCTGGGTTCATTTGTGTGAAAACAAGGTCCAATCAGGCTGAAACGTTACAAGAAGGTAGAATCTATTGAGTTGTAAGTGATCTGAACGTTTCATGATGATCGCACATTCCTATAGGGGGTCAAACCATGTCCCAAAGGTCACAGGGCCGGGTGTCACTTTAAAGAAGTAGTCCATTTACACATTTGAGGGCTTATAACTTGGCTTCTGAATGTCCTAGAGAGATCAGGTTTTTTTTAGTGTACTCCAATCAACAGCCCCTACAACCTCAAAAAGGAATGGAGTCATTAGCACTTATGGTTTTTAAATGGCACCCAGAATTATGTTGCACGAAGAACAGTTTCACATCATTCTGGGTTCATTTGTGTGAAAACAAGGTCCAATCAGGCTGAAATGTTACAGGAAGGTAGAATCTATTGAGTTGTAAGTGATCTGAACGTTTCATGATGATAGCACTTTCCTAAGGGGGTCAAACCATGTCCCAAATGTCCAAGGATCTGGTGTAAATTTAAAGAAGTAGTCCAGTTACACCTTTGTGGGCTTATAACTTGGCTTCTGAATGTCCTAGAGAGATCAGGTTTGTTATAGTATACTCCAATCAACAGCCCCTACAACCCACAAAGGAATGGAGTCATTAGCACTTATGGTTTGTAAATGGCACCCAGAATTATGTTGCACGAAGCACAATTTCACATCATTCTGGGTCCATTTGTGTGAAAACAAGGTCCAATAAGGCTGAAACGTTACAAGAAGGTAGAATCTATTGAGTTGTAAGTGATCTGAACGTTTCATAATGATCGCACATTCCTATAGGGGGTCAAACCATGTCCCAAAGGTCACCGGGCCTGGTGTCACTTTAAAGAAGTAGTCCAGTTACACCTTTGAGGGCTTATAACTTGGCTTCTGAATATCCTAGAGAGATCAGGTTTGTTTTAGTGTCCTCCAAATAAAAAGCCCCTACAACCTCAAAAAGGAATGGAGTCATTAGCACTTATGGTTTTTAAATAGCACCCAGAATTAATGTTGTACGAAGCACAATTTCACATCATTCTGGGTTCATTTGTGTGAAAACAAGGTCCAATCAGGCTGAAATGTTACAGGAAGGTAGAATCTATTGAGTTGTAAGTGATCTGAGCGTTTCATGATGATAGCACTTTCCTAAGGGGGTCAAACCATGTCCCAAAGGTCACCGGGCCTGGTGTCACTTTAAAGAAGCAGTCCAGTTACACCTTTGTGGGCTTATAACTTGGCTTCTGAATGTCCTAGAGAGATCAGGTTTGTTTTAATGTACTCCAACCAACAGCCCCTACAACCACAAAAAGGAATGGAGTCATTAGCACTTATGGTTTGTAAATGGCACCCAGAATTATGTTGCACGAAGTACAATTTCACATCATTCTGGGTTCATTTGTGTGAAAACAAGGTCCAATCAGGCTGAAACGCTACAATAAGGTAGAATCTATTGAGTTGTAAGTGATCTGAACGTTTCAAGATGATCGCACATTCCTCTAGGGGGTCAAACCATGTCCCAAAGGTCACCGGGCCTGGTGTCACTTTAAAGAAGCAGTCCAGTTACACCTTTGTGGGCTTATAACTCTGCTTCTGAATGTCCTAGAGAGGTTAGGTTTGTTTTAGTGTTCTCCAATCAACAGCCCCTACAACCACAAAAAGGAATGGAGTCATTAGCACTTATGGTTTGTAAATGGCACCCAGAATTATGTTGCACGAAGTACAATTTCACATCATTCTGGGTTCATTTGTGTGAAAACAAGGTCCAATCAGGCTGAAACATTACAGGAAGGTAGAATCTATTGAGTTGTAAGTGATCTGAAGGTTTCATGATGATAGCACTTTCCTAAGGGGGTCAAACCATGTCCCAAAGGTCACCGGATCTGGTGTCAATTTAAAGTAGTCCAGTTACACCTTTGTGGGCTTATAACTTGGCTTCTGAATGTCCTAGAGGGATCAGGTTTGTTTTAGTATACTCCAATCAACAGCCCTTACAACCACAAAAAGGAATGGAGTCATTAGCACTTATGGTTTTTAAATGGCACCCAGAATTAGGTTGCACGAAGCACAATTTCACATCATTCTGGGTTCATTTGTGTGAAAACAAGGTCCAATCAGGCTGAAACGCTACAACAAGGTAGAATCTATTGAGTTGTAAGTGATTGAATGTTTCATGATGATAGCACTTTCCTAAGCGGGTCAAACCATGTCCCAAAGGTCACCGGATCTGGTGTCAATTTAAATAAGTAGTCCAGTTACACCTTTGTGGGCTTAATAACTTGGCTTCTGAATGTCCTAGAGAGATCAGGTTTGTTTTAGTATACTCCAATCAACAGCCCCTACAACCACAAAAAGGAATGGAGTCATTAGCACTTATGGTTTTTAAATGGCACCCAGAATTATGTTGCACGAAGCACAATTTCACATCATTCTGGGTTCATTTGTGTGAAAACAAGGTCCAATCAGGCTGAAATGTTACAGGAAGGTAGAATCTATTGAGTTGTAAGTGATCTGAACGTTTCATGATGATAGCACTTTCCTAAGGGGGTCAAACCATGTCCCAAAGGTCACCGGATCTGGTGTCAATTTAAAGAAGTAGTCCAGTTACACATTTGTGGGCTTATAACTTGGCTTCTGAATGTCCTAGAGAGATCAGGTTTGTTTTAATGTACTCCAATCAACAGCCCCTACAACCACAAAAAGGAATGGAGTCATTAGCACTTATGGTTTGTAAATGGCACCCAGAATTATGTTGCACGAAGCACAATTTCACATCATTCTGGGTTCATTTGTGTGAAAACAAGGTCCAATCAGGCTGAAACGCTACAAGAAGGTAGAATCTATTGAGTTGTAAGTGATCTGAGCGTTTCATGATGATAGCACTTTCCTAAGGGGGTCAAACCATGTCCCAAAGGTCACCGGGCCTGGTGTCACTTTAAAGAAGCAGTCCAGTTACACCTTTGTGGGCTTATAACTTGGCTTCTGAATGTCCTAGAGAGGTTAGGTTTGTTTTAGTGTTCTCCAATCAACAGCCCCTACAACCACAAAAAGGAATGGAGTCATTAGCACTAATGGTTTGTAAATGGCACCCAGAATTATGTTGCACGAAGCACAATTTCACATCATTCTGGGTTCATTTGTGTGAAAACAAGGTCCAATCAGGCTGAAACGTTACAGGAAGGTAGAATCTATTGAGTTGTAAGTGATCTGAACATTTCATGATGATAGCACTTTCCTAAGGGGGTCAAACCATGTCCCAAAGGTCACCGGGCCTGGTGTCACTTTAAAGAAGTAGTCCAGTTACACCTTTGAGGGCTTATAACTTGGCTTCTGAATGTCCTAAAGAGATCAGGTTTGTTTTAGTGTACTCCAATCAATAGCCCCTACAACCTCAAAAAGGAATGGAGTCATTAGCACTTATGGTTTTTAAATGGCACCCAGAATTATGTTGCACGAAGTACAATTTCACATCATTCTGGGTTCATTTGTGTGAAAACAAGGTCCAATCAGGCTGAAATGTTACAGGAAGGTAGAATCTATTGAGTTGTAAGTGATCTGAACGTTTCATGATGATAGCACTTTCCTAAGGGGGTCAAACCATGTCCCAAAGGTCACCGGATCTGGTGTCAATTTAAAGAAGTAGTCCAGTTACACCTTTGTGGGCTTATAACTTGGCTTCTGAATGTCCTAAAGAGATCAGGTTTGTTTTAGTGTACTCCAATCAACAGCCCCTACAACCTCAAAAAGGAATGGAGTCATTAGCACTTATGGTTTTTAAATGGCACCCAGAATTATGTTGCACGAAGCACAATTTCACATCATTCTGGGTTCATTTGTGTGAAAACAAGGTCCAATCAGGCTGAAACGCTACAAGAAGGTAGAATCTATTGAGTTGTAAGTGATCTGAGCGTTTCATTATGATAGCACTTTCCTAAGGGGGTCAAACCATGTCCCAAAGGTCACCGGGCCTGGTGTCACTTTAAAGAAGCAGTCCAGTTACACCTTTGTGGGCTTATAACTTGGCTTCTGAATGTCCTAGAGAGGTTAGGTTTGTTTTAGTGTTCTCCAATCAACAGCCCCTACAACCACAAAAAGGAATGGAGTCATTAGCACTTATGGTTTGTAAATGGCACCCAGAATTATGTTGCACGAAGCACAATTTCACATCATTCTGGGTTCATTTGTGTGAAAACAAGGTCCAATCAGGCTGAAACGTTACAGGAAGGTAGAATCTATTGAGTTGTAAGTGATCTGAACATTTCATGATGATAGCACTTTCCTAAGGGGGTAAAACCATGTCCCAAAGGTCACCGGGCCTGGTGTCACTTTAAAGAAGTAGTCCAGTTACACCTTTGAGGGCTTATAACTTGGCTTCTGAATGTCCTAAAGAGATCAGGTTTGTTTTAGTGTACTCCAATCAACAGCCCCTACAACCTCAAAAAGGAATGGAGTCATTAGCACTTATGGTTTTTAAATGGCACCCAGAATTATGTTGCACGAAGCACAATTTCACATCATTCTGGGTTCATTTGTGTGAAAACAAGGTCCAATCAGGCTGAAATGTTACAGGAAGGTAGAATCTATTGAGTTGTAAGTGATCTGAACGTTTCATGATGATAGCACTTTCCTAAGGGGGTCAAACCATGTCCCAAAGGTCACCGGATCTGGTGTCAATTTAAAGAAGTAGTCCAGTTACACCTTTGTGGGCTTATAACTTGGCTTCTGAATGTCCTAAAGAGATCAGGTTTGTTTTAGTGTACTCCAATCAACAGCCCCTACAACCTCAAAAAGGAATGGAGTCATTAGCACTTATGGTTTTTAAATGGCACCCAGAATTATGTTGCACGAAGCACAATTTCACATCATTCTGGGTTCATTTGTGTGAAAACAAGGTCCAATCAGGCTGAAACGCTACAAGAAGGTAGAATCTATTGAGTTGTAAGTGATCTGAGCCTTTCATTATGATAGCACTTTCCTAAGGGGGTCAAACCATGTCCCAAAGGTCACCGGGCCTGGTGTCACTTTAAAGAAGCAGTCCAGTTACACCTTTGTGGGCTTATAACTTGGCTTCTGAATGTCCTAGAGAGGTTAGGTTTGTTTTAGTGTTCTCCAATCAACAGCCCCTACAACCACAAAAAGGAATGGAGTCATTAGCACTTATGGTTTGTAAATGGCACCCAGAATTATGTTGCACGAAGCACAATTTCACATCATTCTGGGTTCATTTGTGTGAAAACAAGGTCCAATCAGGCTGAAACGTTACAGGAAGGTAGAATCTATTGAGTTGTAAGTGATCTGAACATTTCATGATGATAGCACTTTCCTAAGGGGGTAAAACCATGTCCCAAAGGTCACCGGGCCTGGTGTCACTTTAAAGAAGTAGTCCAGTTACACCTTTGAGGGCTTATAACTTGGCTTCTGAATGTCCTAAAGAGATCAGGTTTGTTTTAGTGTACTCCAATCAACAGCCCCTACAACCTCAAAAAGGAATGGAGTCATTAGCACTTATGGTTTTTAAATGGCACCCAGAATTATGTTGCACGAAGCACAATTTCACATCATTCTGGGTTCATTTGTGTGAAAACAAGGTCCAATCAGGCTGAAACGTTACAGGTGTAAATGGACTACTTCTTTAAAGTGACACCCGGCCCTGTGACCTTTGGGACATGGTTTGACCCCCTATAGGAATGTGCGATCATCATGAAACGTTCAGATCACTTACAACTCAATAGATTCTACCTTCTTGTAACGTTTCAGCCTTATTGGACCTTGTTTTCACACAAATTAACCCAGAATGATGTGAAATTGTGCTTAGTGCAGCATAATTCTGGGTGCCATTTAAAAACCATAAGTGCTAATGACTCCATTCCTTTTTGTGGTTGTAGGGGCTGTTGGTTGGAGTACATTAAAACAAACCTGATCTCTCTAGGACATTCAGAAGCCAAGTTATAAGCCCACAAATGTGTAACTGGACTACTTCTTTAAATTGACACCAGATCCGGTGACCTTTGGGACATGGTTTGACCCCCTTAGGAAAGTGCTATCATCATGAAACGTTCAGATCACTTACAACTCAATAGATTCTACCTTCTTGTAGCGTTTCAGCCTGATTGGACCTTGTTTTCACACAAATGGACCCAGAATGATGTGAAATTGTGCTTCGTGCAACATCATTCTGGGTGCCATTTACAAACTTTAAGTGCTAATGACTCCATTCCTTTTTGTGGTTGTAGGGGCTGTTGGAGTACACTAAAACAAACCTAACCTCTCTAGGACATTCAGAAGCCAAGTTATAAGCCCACAAAGGTGTAACTGGACAACTTCTTTAAAGTGACACCAGGCCCGGTGACCTTTGGGACATGGTTTTACCCCCTATAGGAATGTGCGATCATCTTGAAACGTTCAGATCACTTACAACTCAATAGATTCTACCTTCTTGTAGCGTTTCAGCCTGATTGGACCTTGTTTTCACACAAATGGACCCAGAATGATGTGAAATTGTGCTTCGTGCAACATAATTCTGGGTGCCATTTACAAACCATTAGTGCTAATGACTCCATTCCTTTTTGTGGTTGTAGGGGCTGTTGATTGGAGTATACTAAAACAAACCTGATCTCTCTAGGACATTCAGAAGCCAAGTTATAAGCCCACAAATGTGTAACTGGACTACTTTAAATTGACACCAGATCCGGTGATCTCTGGGACATGGTTTGACCCCCTTAGGAAAGTGCTATCATCATGAAACGTTCAGATCACTTACAACTCAATAGATTCTACCTTCCTGTAATGTTTCAGCCTGATTGGACCTTGTTTTCACACAAATGAACCCAGAATGATGTGAAATTGTGCTTCGTGCAACATAATTCTGGGTGCCATTTACAAACCATAAGTGCTAATGACTCCATTCCTTTTTGTGTTTGTAGGGGCTGTTGATTGGAGAACACTAAAACAAACCTAACCTGTCTAGGACATTTAGAAGCCAAGTTATAAGCCCACAAAGGTGTAACAGGACTACTTCTTTAAAGTGACACCAGGCCCGGTGACCTTTGGGACAAAGTTTTACCCCCTATAGGAATGTGTGATCATCTTGAAACGTTCAGATCACTTACAACTCAATAGATTCTACCTTCTTGTAGCTTTTCAGCCTGATTGGACCTTGTTTTCACACAAATAAACCCAGAATGATGTGAAATTGTGCTTCGTGCAACATAATTCTGGGTGCCATTTACAAACCTTAAGTGCTAATTACTCCATTCCTTTTTGTGGTTGTAGAGGCTGTTGATTGGAGTACACTAAATCAAACCTGATCTCTCTAGGACATTCAGAAGCCAAGTTATAAGCCCACAAATGTGTAACTGAACTACTTCTTTAAATTGACTCCAGATCCGGTGACCTTTGGGACATGGTTTGACCCCCTTAGGAAAGTGCTATCATCATGAAATGTTCAGATCACTTGCAACTCAATAGATTCTACCTTCCTGTAACGTTTAAGCCTGATTGGACCTTGTTTTCACACAAATGGACCCAGAATGATGTGAAATTGTGCTTCGTGCAACATAATTCTGGGTGCCATTTACAAACCATAAGTGCTAATGACTTCATTCATTTTTGTGGTTGTAGGGGCTGTTGATTGGAGTACACTAAAACAAACCTGATCTCTCTAGGACATTCAGAAGCCAAGTTATAAGCCCACAAATGTGTAACTGGACTACTTCTTTAAATTGACACCAGATCCGGTGACCTTTGGGACATGGTTTGACCCCCTTAGGAAAGAGCTATCATCATGAAACATTCAGATCACTTACAACTCAATAGATTCTACCTTCCTGTAGCGTTTCAGCCTGATTGGACCTTGTTTTCACACAAATGAACCCAGAATGATTTGAAATTGTGCTTCGTGCAACATAATTCTGGGTGCCATTTACAAACCATAAGTGCTAATGACTCCATTCCTTTTTGTGGTTGTAGGGGCTGTTGAATGGAGTACACTAAAACAAACCTGACCTCTCTAGGACATTCAGAAGCCAAGTTAAAAGACTACAAAGGTGTAACTGGACTACTTCTTTAAAGTGACACCAGGCCCGGTGACCTTTGGGACATGGTTTTACACCCTATAGGAATGTGCGATCATCTTGAAATGTTCAGATCACTTACAACTCAATAGATTCTACCTTCTTGTAACGTTTCAGCCTGATTGGACCTTGTTTTCACACAAATGGACCAAGAATGATGTTAAATTGTGCTTCGTGCAACATAATTCTGGGTGCCATTTACAAACCATAAGTGCTAATGACTCCATTCCTTTTTGTGGTTGTAGGGGCTGTTGATTGGAGTACATTAAAACAAACCTGATCTCTCTAGGACATTCAGAAGCCAAGTTATAAGCCCACAAATGTGTGACTGGACTACTTCTTTAAATTGACACCAGATCCGGTGACCTTTGGGACATGGTTTGACCCCCTTAGGAAAGTGCTATCGTCATGAAATGTTCAGATCACTTAAAACACAATAGATTCTACCTTCCTGTAACATTTCAGCCTGATTGGACGTTGTTTTCACACAAATGAACCCAGAATGATGTGAAATTGTGCTTCGTGCAACATAATTCTGGGTGCCATTTAAAAACCATAAGTGCTAATGACTCCATTCCTTTTTGTGGTTGTAGGGGCTGTTGATTGGAGTATACTAAA
Organism: Nothobranchius furzeri; assembly: GCF_043380555.1. Taxonomy (NCBI): domain Eukaryota; kingdom Metazoa; phylum Chordata; class Actinopteri; order Cyprinodontiformes; family Nothobranchiidae; genus Nothobranchius; species Nothobranchius furzeri. Next base: position 24,463,837 of record NC_091741.1, on the reverse strand, counting down.
ACAAACCTTATCTCTCTTGGACATTCAGAAGCCAAGTTATAAGCCCACCAAGGTGTAACTGGACTACTTCTTTAAATTGACACCAGATCCGGTGACCTTTGGGACATGGTTTGACCCCCTTAGGAAAGTGCTATCATCATGAAACGTTCAGATCACTTACAACTCAATAGATCCTACCTTGTTGTAGCGTTTCAGCCTGATTGGACCTTGTTTTCACACAAATGGACCCAGAATGATGTGAAATTGTGCTTCGTGCAACATAATTCTGGGTGCCATTTACAAACCTTAAGTGCTAATGACTCCATTCCTTTTTGTAGTTGTAGGGGCTGTTGATTGGAGAACACTAAAACAAACCTAACCTCTCTAGGACATTCAGAAGCCAAGTTATAAGCACACAAAGGTGTAACTGGAATGCTTCTTTAAAGTGACACCAGGCCCGGTGACCTTTGGGACATGGTTTGACCCCCTAGAGGAATGTGCGATCATCATGAAACGTTCAGATCACTTACAACTCAATAGATTCTACCTTCCTGTAACATTTCAGCCTGATTGGACCTTGTTTTCACACAAATGAACCCAGAATGATGTGAAATTGTGCTTTGTACAACATAATTCTGGGTGCCATTTAAAAACCATAAGTGCTAATGACTCCATTCCTTTTTGAGGTTGTAGGGGCTGTTGATTGGAGTACACTAAAACAAACCTTATCTCTCTAGGATATTCAGAAGCCAAGTTATAAGCCCTCAAAGGTGTAACTGGACTACTTCTTTAAAGTGACACCAGATCCGGTGACCTTTGGGACATGGTTTGACCCCCTTAGGAAAGTGCTATCATCATGAAACGTTCAGATCACTTACAACTCAATAGATTCTACCTTCCTGTAACGTTTCAGCCTGATTGGACCTTGTTTTCACACAAATGAACCCAGAATGATGTGAAATTGTGCTTCGTGCAACATAATTCTGGGTGCCATTTACAAACCATAAGTGCTAATGACTCCATTCCTTTTTGTTGTTGTAGGGGCTGTTGATTGGAGAACACTATAACAAACCTAACCTCTCTAGGACATTCAGAAGCCAAGTTATAAGCCCACAAAGGTGTAACTGGACTACTTCTTTAAAGTGACACCAGGCCCGGTGACCTTTGGGACATGGTTTGACCCCCTATAGGAATGTGTGATCATCTTGAAACGTTCAGATCACTTACAACTCAATAGATTCTACCTTCTTGTAGCGTTTCAGCCTGATTGGACCTTGTTTTCACACAAATGAACCCAGAATGAAGTGAAATTGTGCTTCGTGCAACATAATTCTGGGTGCCATTTACAAACCTTAAGTGCTAATGACTCCATTCCTTTTTGTGGTTGTAGGGGCTGTTGATTGGAGTACACTAAAACAAACCTGATCTCTCTAGGACATTCAGAAGCCAAGTTATAAGCCCACAAATGTGTAACTGAACTACTTCTTTAAATTGACACCAGATCCGGTGACCTTTGGGACATGGTTTGACCCCCTTAGGAAAGTGCTATCATCATGAAACGTTCAGATCACTTACAACTCAATAGATTCTACCTTCATGTAACGTTTCAGCCTGATTGGACCTTGTTTTCACACAAATGGACCCAGAATGATGTGAAATTGTGCTTCGTGCAACATAATTCTGGGTGCCATTTACAAACCATAAGTGCTAATGACTCCATTCCTTTTTGTGGTTGTAGGGGCTGTTGATTGGAGTACATTAAAACAAACCTGATCTCTCTAGGACATTCAGAAGCCAAGTTATAAGCCCACAAATGTGTAACTGGACTACTTCTTTATATTGACACCAGATCCGGTGACCTTTGGGACATGGTTTGACCCTCTTAGGAAAGTGCTATCATCATGAAATGTTCAGATCACTTACAACTCAATAGATTCTACCTTCCTGTACCGTTTCAGCCTGATTTGACCTTGTTTTCACACAAATGAACCCAGAATGATGTGAAATTGTGCTTCGTGCAACATAATTCTGGGTGCCATTTACAAACCATAAGTGCTAATGACTCCATTCCTTTTTGTGGTTGTAGGGGCTGTTGAATGGAGTCCACTAAAACAAACCTGACCTCTCTAGGACATTCAGAAGCCAAGTTATAAGACCACAAAGGTGTAACTGGACTACTTCTTTAAAGTGACACCAGGCCCGGTGACCTTTGGGACATGGTTTTACACCCTATAGGAATGTGCGATCATCATGAAACGTTCAGATCACTTACAACTCAATAGATTCTACCTTCTTGTAATGTTTCAGCCTGATTGGACCTTGTTTTCACACAAATGGACCAAGAATGATGTGAAATTGTGCTTCGTGCAACATAATTCTGGGTGCCATTTACAAACCATAAGTGCTAATGACTCCATTCCTTTTTGTGGTTGTAGGGGCTGTTGATTGGAGTACATTAAAACAAACCTGATCTCTCTAGGACATTCAGAAGCCAAGTTATAAGCCCACAAATGTGTGACTGGACTACTTCTTTAAATTGACACCAGATCCGGTGACCTTTGGGACATGGTTTGACCCCCTTAGGAAAGTGCTATCATCATGAAACGTTCAGATCACTTACAACTCAAGAGATTCTACCTTCCTGTAACATTTCAGCCTGATTGGACCTTGTTTTCACACAAATGAACCCAGAATAATGTGAAATTGTGCTTTGTGCAACATAATTTTGGGTGCCATTTAAAAACCATAAGTGCTAATGACTCCATTCCTTTTTGTGGTTGTAGGGGCTGTTGATTGGAGTATACTAAAACAAACCTTATCTCTCTAGGACATTCAGAAGCCAAGTTATAAGCCCACAAAGGTGTAACTGGACTACTTCTTTAAATTGACACCAGATCCGGTGACCTTTGGGACATGGTTTGACCCCCTTAGCAAAGTGCTATCATCATGAAACGTTCAGATCACTTACAACTCAATAGATTCTACCTTCCTGTAACGTTTCAGCCTGATTGGACCTTGTTTTCACACAAATGAACCCAGAATGATGTGAAATTGTGCTTCGTGCAACATAATTCTGGGTGCCATTTACAAACCATAAGTGCTAATGACTCCATTCCTTTTTGTGGTTGTAGGGGCTGTTGATTGGAGAACACTATAACAAACCTAACCTCTCTAGGACATTCAGAAGCCAAGTTATAAGCCCACAAAGGTGTAACTGGACTACTTCTTTAAAGTGACACCAGGCCCGGTGACCTTTGGGACATGGTTTGACCCCCTATAGGAATGTGTGATCATCTTGAAACGTTCAGATCACTTACAACTCAATAGATTCTACCTTCTTGTAGCGTTTCAGCCTGATTGGACCTTGTTTTCACACAAATGGACCCAGAATGATGTGAAATTGTGCTTCGTGCAACATAATTCTGGGTGCCATTTACAAACCATAAGTGCTAATGACTCCATTCCTTTTTGTGGTTGTAGGGGCTGTTGATTGGAGTACATTAAAACAAACCTGATCTCTCTAGGACATTCAGAAGCCAAGTTATAAGCCCACAAATGTGTAACTGGACTACTTCTTTATATTGACACCAGATCCGGTGACCTTTGGGACATGATTTGACCCTCTTAGGAAAGTGCTATCATCATGAAACGTTCAGATCACTTACAACTCAATAGATTCTATCTTCCTGTACCGTTTCAGCCTGATTTGACCTTGTTTTCGCACAAATGAACCCAGAATGATGTGAAATTGTGCTTCGTGCAACATAATTCTGGGTGCTATTTACAAACCATAAGTGCTAATGACTCCATTCCTTTTTGTGGTTGTAGGGGCTGTTGAATGGAGTACACTAAAACAAACCTGACCTCTCTAGGACATTCAGAAGCCAAGTTATAAGACCACAAAGGTGTAACTGGACTACTTCTTTAAATTGACACCAGATCCGGTGACCTTTGGGACATGGTTTGACCCCCTTAGGAAAGTGCTATCATCATGAAACTTTCAGATCACTTACAACTCAATAGATTCTACCTTGTTGTAGCGTTTCAGCCTGATTGGACCTTGTTTTCAAACAAATGGACCCAGAATGATGTGAAATTGTGGTTCGTGCAACATAATTCTGGGTGCCATTTACAAACCTTAAGTGCTAATGACTCCATTCCTTTTTGTGGTTGTAGGGGCTGTTGATTGGAGAACACTAAAGCAAACCTAACCTCTCTAGGACATTCAGAAGCCAAGTTATAAGCCCACAAAGGTGTAACTGGACTGCTTCTTTAAAGTGACACCAGGCCCGGTGACCTTTGGGACATGGTTTGACCCCCTAGAGGAATGTGCGATCATCATGAAACGTTCAGATCACTTACAACTCAATAGATTCTACCTTCCTGTAACATTTCAGCCTGATTGGACCTTGTTTTCACACAAATGAACCCAGAATGATGTGAAATTGTGCTTTGTACAACATAATTCTGGGTGCCATTTAAAAACCATAAGTGCTAATGACTCCATTCCATTTTGAGGTTGTAGGGGCTGTTGATTGGAGTACACTAAAACAAACCTGATCTCTCTAGGATATTCCGAAGCCAAGTTATAAGCCCTCAAAGGTGTAACTGGACTACTTCTTTAAAGTGACACCAGATCCGGTGACCTTTGGGACATGGTTTGACCCCCTATAGGAAAGTGCTATCATCATGAAACGTTCAGATCGCTTACAACTCAATAGATTCTACCTTCCTGTAACGTTTCAGCCTGATTGGACCTTGTTTTCACACAAATGAACCCAGAATGATGTGAAATTGTGCTTCGTGCAACATAATTCTGGGTGACATTTACAAACCATAAGTGCTAATTACTCCATTCCTTTTTGTGGTTGTAGGGGCTGTTGAATGGAGTACACTAAAACAAACCTGACCTCTCTAGGACATTCAGAAGCCAAGCTAAAAGACCACAAAGGTGTAACTGGACTACTTCTTTAAAGTGACACCAGGCCCGGTGACCTTTGGGACATGGTTTGACCCCCTATAGGAATGTGCGATCATCATGAAACGTTCAGATCACTTACAACTCAATAGATTCTACCTTCTTGTAACGTTTCAGCCTGATTGGACCTTGTTTTCACACAAATGGACCAAGAATGATGTGAAATTGTGCTTCGTGCAACATAATTCTGGGTGCCATTTACAAACCATGAGTGCTAATGACTCCATTCCTTTTTGTGGTTGTAGGGGCTGTTGATTGGAGTACATTAAAACAAACCTGATCTCTCTAGGACATTCAGAAGCCAAGTTATAAGCCCACAAATGTGTGACTGGACTACTTCTTTAAATTGACACCAGATCCGGTGACCTTTGGGACATGGTTTGACCCCCTTAGGAAAGTGCTATCATCATGAAACGTTCAGATCACTTACAACTCAATAGATTCTACCTTCCTGTAACATTTCAGCCTGATTGGACCTTGTTTTCACACAAATGAACCCAGAATGATGTGAAATTGTGCTTCGTGCAACATAATTCTGGGTGCCATTTAAAAACCATAAGTGCTAATGACTCCATTCCTTTTTGTGGTTGTAGGGGCTGTTGATTGGAGTATACTAAAACAAACCTTATCTCTCTAGGACATTCAGAAGCCAAGTTATAAGCCCACAAAGGTGTAACTGGACTACTTTAAATTGACACCAGATCCGGTGACCTTTGGGACATGGTTTGACCCCCTTAGGAAAGTGCTATCATCATGAAACGTTCAGATCACTTACAACTCAATAGATTCTACCTTGTTGTAGCGGTTCAGCCTGATTGGACCTTGTTTTCAAACAAATGGACCCAGAATGATGTGAAATTGTGCTTCGTGCAACATAATTCTGGGTGCCATTTACAAACCTTAAGTGCTAATGACTCCATTCCTTTTTGTGGTTGTAGGGGCTGTTGATTGGAGAACACTAAAGCAAACCTAACCTCTCTAGGACATTCAGAAGCCAAGTTATAAGCCCACAAAGGTGTAACTGGACTGCTTCTTTAAAGTGACACCAGGCCCGGTGACCTTTGGGACATGGTTTGACCCCCTAGAGGAATGTGCGATCATCATGAAACGTTCAGATCACTTACAACTCAATAGATTCTACCTTCCTGTAACATTTCAGCCTGATTGGACCTTGTTTTCACACAAATGAACCCAGAATGATGTGAAATTGTGCTTTGTACAACATAATTCTGGGTGCCATTTAAAAACCATAAGTGCTAATGACTCCATTCCTTTTTGAGGTTGTAGGGGCTGTTGATTGGAGTACACTAAAACAAACCTGATCTCTCTAGGATATTCCGAAGCCAAGTTATAAGCCCTCAAAGGTGTAACTGGACTACTTCTTTAAAGTGACACCAGATCCGGTGACCTTTGGGACATGGTTTGACCCCCTATAGGAAAGTGCTATCATCATGAAACGTTCAGATCACTTACAACTCAATAGATTCTACCTTCCTGTAACGTTTCAGCCTGATTGGACCTTGTTTTCACACAAATGAACCCAGAATGATGTGAAATTGTGCTTCGTGCAACATAATTCTGGGTGAAATTTACAAACCATAAGTGCTAATGACTCCATTCCTTTTTGTGGTTGTAGGGGCTGTTGAATGGAGTACACTAAAACAAACCTGACCTCTCTAGGACATTCAGAAGCCAAGCTAAAAGACCACAAAGGTGTAACTGGACTACTTCTTTAAAGTGACACCAGGCCCGGTGACCTTTGGGACATGGTTTGACCCCCTATAGGAATGTGCGATCATCATGAAACGTTCAGATCACTTACAACTCAATAGATTCTACCTTCTTGTAACGTTTCAGCCTGATTGGACCTTGTTTTCACACAAATGAACCCAGAATGATGTGAAATTGTGCTTCGTGCAACATAATTCTGGGTGAAATTTACAAACCATAAGTGCTAATGACTCCATTCCTTTTTGTGGTTGTAGGGGCTGTTGAATGGAGTACACTAAAACAAACCTGACCTCTCTAGGACATTCAGAAGCCAAGCTAAAAGACCACAAAGGTGTAACTGGACTACTTCTTTAAATTGACACCAGATCCGGTGACGTTTGGGACATGGTTTGACCCCCTTAGGAAAGTGCTATCATCATGAAACGTTCAGATCACTTACAACTCAATAGATTCTACCTTCCTGTAACATTTCAGCCTGATTGGACCTTGTTTTCACACAAATGAACCCAGAATGATGTGAAATTGTGCTTCGTGCAACATAATTCTGGGTGCCATTTAAAAACCATAAGTGCTAATGACTCCATTCCTTTTTGTGGTTGTAGGGGCTGTTGATTGGAGTATACTAAAACAAATCTTATCTCTCTAGGACATTCAGAAGCCAAGTTATAAGCCCACAAAGGTGTAACTGGACTACTTTAAATTGACACCAGATCCGGTGACCTTTGGGACATGGTTTGACCCCCTTAGGAAAGTGCTATCATCATGAAACGTTCAGATCACTTACAACTCAATAGATTCTACCTTGTTGTAGCGTTTCAGCCTGATTGGACCTTGTTTTCACACAAATGGACCCAGAATGATGTGAAATTGTGCTTCGTGCAACATAATTCTGGGTGCCATTTACAAACCTTAAGTGCTAATGACTCCATTCCTTTTTGTGGTTGTAGGGGCTGTTGATTGGAGAACACTAAAACAAACCTAACCTCTCTAGGACATTCAGAAGCAAAGTTATAAGCCCACAAAGGTGTAACTGGACTGCTTTTTTAAAGTGACACCAGGCCCGGTGACCTTTGGGACATGGTTTGACCACCTAGAGGAATGTGCGATCATCATGAAACGTTCAGATCACTTACAACTCAATAGATTCTACCTTCCTGTAACATTTCAGCCTGATTGGACCTTGTTTTCACACAAATGAACCCAGAATGATGTGAAATTGTGCTTTGTACAACATAATTCTGGGTGCCATTTAAAAACCATAAGTGGTAATGACTCCATTCCTTTTGAGGTTGTAGGGGCTGTTGATTGGAGTACACTAAAACAAACCTGATCTATCTAGGATATTCAGAAGCCAAGTTATAAGCCCTCAAAGGTGTAACTGGACTACTTCTTTAAAGTGACACCAGATCCGGTGACCTTTGGGACATGGTTTGACCCCCTTAGGAAAGTGCTATCATCATGAAACGTTCAGATCACTTACAACTCAATAGATTCTACCTTCCTGTAACGTTTCAGCCTGATTGGACCTTGTTTTCACACAAATGAACCCAGAATGATGTGAAATTGTGCTTCGTGCAACATAATTCTGGGTGCCATTTACAAACCATAAGTGCTAATGACTCCATTCCTTTTTGTGGTTGTAGGGGCTGTTGATTGGAGAACACTATAACAAACCTAACCTCTCTAGGACATTCAGAAGCCAAGTTATAAGCCCACAAAGGTGTAACTGGACTACTTCTTTAAAGTGACACCAGGCCCGGTGACCTTTGGGACATGGTTTGACCCCCTATAGGAATGTGTGATCATCTTGAAACGTTCAGATCACTTACAACTCAATAGATTCTACCTTCTTGTAGTGTTTCAGCCTGATTGGACCTTGTTTTCACACAAATGGACCCAGAATGATGTGAAATTGTGCTTCGTGCAACATAATTCTGGGTGCCATTTACAAACCTTAAGTGCTAATGACTCCATTCCTTTTTGAGGTTGTAGGGGCTGTTGATTGGAGTACACTTAAACAAACCTGATCTCTCTAGGACATTCAGAAGCCAAGTCATAAGCCCTCAAAGGTGTAACTGGACTACTTCTTTAAAGTGACACCAGGCCCGGTGACCTTTGGGACATGGTTTGACCCCCTATAGGAATGTGCGATCATCATGAAACGTTCAGATCACTTACAACTCAATAGATTCTACCTTCTTGTAACGTTTCAGCCTGATTGGACCTTGTTTTCACACAAATGGACCAAGAATGATGTGAAATTGTGCTTCGTGCAACATAATTCTGGGTGCCATTTACAAACCATAAGTGCTAATGACTCCATTCCTTTTTGTGGTTGTAGGGGCTGTTGATTGGAGTACATTAAAACAAACCTGATCTCTCTAGGACATTCAGAAGCCAAGTTATAAGCCCACAAATGTGTGACTGGACTACTTCTTTAAATTGACACCAGATCCGGTGACCTTTGGGACATGGTTTGACCCCCTTAGGAAAGTGCTATCATCATGAAACGTTCAGATCACTTACAACTCAAGAGATTCTACCTTCCTGTAACATTTCAGCCTGATTGGACCTTGTTTTCACACAAATGAACCCAGAATGATGTGAAATTGTGCTTCGTGCAACATAATTCTGGGTGCCATTTAAAAACCATAAGTACTAATGACTCCATTCCTTTTTGTGGTTGTAGGGGCTGTTGATTGGAGTATACTAAAACAAACCTTATCTCTCTAGGACATTCAGAAGCCAAGTTATAAGCCCACAAAGGTGTAACTGGACTACTTCTTTAAATTGACACCATATCCGGTGACCTTTGGGACATGGTTTGACCCCCTTAGGAAAGTGCTATCATCATGAAACTTTCAGATCACTTACAACTCAATATATTCTACCTTGTTGTAGCGTTTCAGCCTGATTGGACCTTGTTTTCACACAAATGGACACAGAATGATGTGAAATTGTGCTTCGTGCAACATAATTCTGGGTGCCATTTACAAACCTTAAGTGCTAATGACTCCATTCCTTTTTGTGGTTGTAGGGGCTGTTGATTGGAGAACACTAAAACAAACCTAACCTCTCTAGGACATTCAGAAGCCAAGTTATAAGCCCACAAAGGTGTAACTGGACTGCTTCTTTAAAGTGACACCAGGCCCGGTGACCTTTGGGACATGGTTTGACCCCCTAGAGGAATGTGCGATCATCATGAAACGTTCAGATCACTTACAACTCAATAGATTCTACCTTCCTGTAACATTTCAGCCTGATTGGACCATGTTTTCACACAAATGAACCCAGAATGATGTGAAATTGTGCTTTGTACAACATAATTCTGGGTGCCATTTAAAAACCATAAGTGCTAATGACTCCATTCCTTTTTGAGGTTGTAGGGGCTGTTGATTGGAGTACACTAAAACAAACCTGATCTCTCTAGGATATTCAGAAGCCAAGTTATAAGCCCTCAAAGGTGTAACTGGACTACTTCTTTAAAGTGACACCAGATCCGGTGACCTTTGGGACATGGTTTGACCCCCTTAGGAAAGTGCTATCATCATGAAACGTTCCGATCACTTACAACTCAATAGATTCTACCTTTCTGTAACGTTTCAGCCTGATTGGACCTTGTTTTCACACAAATGAACCCAGAATGATGTGAAATTGTGCTTCGTGCAACATAATTCTGGGTGCCATTTACAAACCATAAGTGCTAATGACTCCATTCCTTTTTGTGGTTGTAGGGGCTGTTGATTGGAGAACACTATAACAAACCTAACCTCTCTAGGACATTCAGAAGCCAAGTTATAAGCCCACAAAGGTGTAACTGGACTACTTCTTTAAAGTGACACCAGGCCCGGTGACCTTTGGGACATGGTTTGACCCCCTATAGGAATGTGCGATCATCATGAAACGTTCAGATCACTTACAACTCAATAGATTCTACCTTCTTGTAACGTTTCAGCCTGATTGGACCTTGTTTTCACACAAATGGACCAAGAATGATGTGAAATTGTGCTTCGTGCAACATAATTCTGGGTGCCATTTACAAACCATAAGTGCTAATGACTCCATTCCTTTTTGTGGTTGTAGGGGCTGTTGATTGGAGTACATTAAAACAAACCTGATCTCTCTAGGACATTCAGAAGCCAAGTTATAAGCCCACAAATGTGTGACTGGACTACTTCTTTAAATTGACACCAGATCCGGTGACCTTTGGGACATGGTTTGACCCCCTTAGGAAAGTGCTATCATCATGAAACGTTCAGATAACTTACAACTCAATAGATTCTACCTTCCTGTAACATTTCAGCCTGATTGGACCTTGTTTTCACACAAATGAACCCAGAATGATGTGAAATTGTGCTTCGTGCAACATAATTCTGGGTGCCATTTAAAAACCATAAGTGCTAATGACTCCATTCCTTTTTGTGGTTGTAGGGGCTGTTGATTGGAGTATACTAAAACAAACCTTATCTCTCTAGGACATTCAGAAGCCAAGTTATAAGCCCACAAAGGTGTAACTGGACTACTTTAAATTGACACCAGATCCGGTGACCTTTGGGACATGGTTTGACCCCCTTAGGAAAGTGCTATCATCATGAAACGTTCAGATCACTTACAACTCAATAGATTCTACCTTGTTGTAGCGTTTCAGCCTGATTGGACCTTGTTTTCACACAAATGGACCCAGAATGATGTGAAATTGTGCTTCGTGCAACATAATTCTGGGTGCCATTTACAAACCTTAAGTGGTAATGACTCCATTCCTTTTTGAGGTTGTAGGGGCTGTTGATTGGAGTACACTAAAACAAACCTGATCTATCTAGGATATTCAGAAGCAAAGTTATAAGCCCTCAAAGGTGTAACTGGACTACTTCTTTAAAGTGACACCAGATCCGGTGACCTTTGGGACATGGTTTGACCCCCTTAGGAAAGTGCTATCATCATGAAACGTTCAGATCACTTACAACTCAATAGATTCTACCTTCCTGTAACGTTTCAGCCTGATTGGACCTTGTTTTCACACAAATGAACCCAGAATGATGTGAAATTGTGCTTCGTGCAACATAATTCTGGGTGCCATTTACAAACCATAAGTGCTAATGACTCCATTCCTTTTTGTGGTTGTAGGGGCTGTTGATTGGAGAACACTATAACAAACCTAACCTCTCTAGGACATTCAGAAGCCAAGTTATAAGCCCACAAAGGTGTAACTGGACTACTTCTTTAAAGTGACACCAGGCCCGGTGACCTTTGGGACATGGTTTGACCCCCTATAGGAATGTGTGATCATCTTGAAACGTTCAGATCACTTACAACTCAATAGATTCTACCTTCTTGTAGCGTTTCAGCCTGATTGGACCTTGTTTTCACACAAATGAACCCAGAATGAAGTGAAATTGTGCTTCGTGCAACATAATTCTGGGTGCCATTTACAAACCTTAAGTGCTAATGACTCCATTCCTTTTTGTGGTTGTAGGGGCTGTTGATTGGAGTACACTAAAACAAACCTGATCTCTCTAGGACATTCAGAAGCCAAGTTATAAGCCCACAAATGTGTAACTGAACTACTTCTTTAAATTGACACCAGATCCGGTGACCTTTGGGACATGGTTTGACCCCCTTAGGAAAGTGCTATCATCATGAAACGTTCAGATCACTTACAACTCAATAGATTCTACCTTCCTGTAACGTTTCAGCCTGATTGGACCTTGTTTTCACACAAATGGACCCAGAATGATGTGAAATTGTGCTTCGTGCAACATAATTCTGGGTGCCATTTACAAACCATAAGTGCTAATGACTCCATTCCTTTTTGTGGTTGTATGGACTGTTGATTGGAGTACACTAAAACAAACCTGATCTCTCTAGGACATTCAGAAGCCAAGTTATAAGCCCACAAATGTGTAACTGAACTACTTCTTTAAATTGACACCAGATCCGGTGACCTTTGGGACATGGTTTGACCCCCTTAGGAAAGTGCTATCATCATGAAACGTTCAGATCACTTACAACTCAATAGATTCTACCTTCCTGTAACATTTCAGCCTGATTGGACCATGTTTTCACACAAATGAACCCAGAATGATGTGAAATTGTGCTTTGTACAACATAATTCTGGGTGCCATTTAAAAACCATAAGTGCTAATGACTCCATTCCTTTTTGAGGTTGTAGGGGCTGTTGATTGGAGTACACTAAAACAAACCTGATCTCTCTAGGATATTCAGAAGCCAAGTTATAAGCCCTCAAAGGTGTAACTGGACTACTTCTTTAAAGTGACACCAGATCCGGTGACCTTTGGGACATGGTTTGACCCCCTTAGGAAAGTGCTATCATCATGAAACGTTCAGATCACTTACAACTCAATAGATTCTACCTTTCTGTAACGTTTCAGCCTGATTGGACCTTGTTTTCACACAAATGAACCCAGAATGATGTGAAATTGTGCTTCGTGCAACATAATTCTGGGTGCCATTTACAAACCATAAGTAATAATGACTCCATTCCTTTTTGTGGTTGTAGGGGCTGTTGATTGGAGAACACTATAACAAACCTAACCTCTCTAGGACATTCAGAAGCCAAGTTATAAGCCCACAAAGGTGTAACTGGACTACTTCTTTAAATTGACACCAGATCCGGTGACCTTTGGGACATGGTTTGACCCCCTTAAGAAAGTGCTATCATCATGAAACTTTCAGATCACTTACAACTCAATATATTCTACCTTGTTGTAGCGTTTCAGCCTGATTGGACCTTGTTTTCACACAAATGGACCCAGAATGATGTGAAATTGTGCTTCGTGCAACATAATTCTGGGTGCCATTTACAAACCTTAAGTGCTAATGACTCCATTCCTTTTTGTGGTTGTAGGGGCAGTTGATTGGAGAACACTAAAACAAACCTAACCTCTCTAGGACATTCAGAAGCCAAGTTATAAGCCCACAAAGGTGTAACTGGACTGCTTCTTTAAAGTGACACCAGGCCCGGTGACCTTTGGGACATGGTTTGACCCCCTAGAGGAATGTGCGATCATCATGAAACGTTCAGATCACTTACAACTCAATAGATTCTACCTTCCTGTAACATTTCAGCCTGATTGGACCATGTTTTCACACAAATGAACCCAGAATGATGTGAAATTGTGCTTTGTACAACATAATTCTGGGTGCCATTTAAAAACCATAAGTGCTAATGACTCCATTCCTTTTTGAGGTTGTAGGGGCTGTTGATTGGAGTACACTAAAACAAACCTGATCTCTCTAGGATATTCAGAAGCCAAGTTATAAGCCCTCAAAGGTGTAACTGGACTACTTCTTTAAAGTGACACCAGATCCGGTGACCTTTGGGACATGGTTTGACCCCCTTAGGAAAGTGCTATCATCATGAAACGTTCAGATCACTTACAACTCAATAGATTCTACCTTTCTGTAACGTTTCAGCCTGATTGGACCTTGTTTTCACACAAATGAACCCAGAATGATGTGAAATTGTGCTTCGTGCAACATAATTCTGGGTGCCATTTACAAACCATAAGTGCTAATGACTCCATTCCTTTTTGTGGTTGTAGGGGCTGTTGATTGGAGAACACTATAACAAACCTAACCTCTCTAGGACATTCAGAAGCCAAGTTATAAGCCCACAAAGGTGTAACTGGACTACTTCTTTAAAGTGACACCAGGCCCGGTGACCTTTGGGACATGGTTTGACCCCCTATAGGAATGTGCGATCATCATGAAACGTTCAGATCACTTACAACTCAATAGATTCTACCTTCTTGTAACGTTTCAGCCTGATTGGACCTTGTTTTCACACAAATGGACCAAGAATGATGTGAAATTGTGCTTCGTGCAACATAATTCTGGGTGCCATTTACAAACCATAAGTGCTAATGACTCCATTCCTTTTTGTGGTTGTAGGGGCTGTTGATTGGAGTACATTAAAACAAACCTGATCTCTCTAGGACATTCAGAAGCCAAGTTATAAGCCCACAAATGTGTGACTGGACTACTTCTTTAAATTGACACCAGATCCGGTGACCTTTGGGACATGGTTTGACCCCCTTAGGAAAGTGCTATCATCATGAAACGTTCAGATCACTTACAACTCAATAGATTCTACCTTCCTGTAACATTTCAGCCTGATTGGACCTTGTTTTCACACAAATGAACCCAGAATGATGTGAAATTGTGCTTCGTGCAACATAATTCTGGGTGCCATTTAAAAACCATAAGTGCTAATGACTCCATTCCTTTTTGTGGTTGTAGAGGCTGTTGATTGGAGTATACTAAAACAAACCTTATCTCTCTAGGACATTCAGAAGCCAAGTTATAAGCCCACAAAGGTGTAACTGGACTACTTTAAATTGACACCAGATCCGGTGACCTTTGGGACATGGTTTGACCCCCTTAGGAAAGTGCTATCATCATGAAACGTTCAGATCACTTACAACTCAATAGATTCTACCTTGTTGTAGCGTTTCAGCCTGATTGGACCTTGTTTTCACACAAATGGACCCAGAATGATGTGAAATTGTGCTTCGTGCAACATAATTCTGGGTGCCATTTACAAACCTTAAGTGCTAATGACTCCATTCCTTTTTGTGGTTGTAGGGGCTGTTGATTGGAGAACACTAAAACAAACCTAACCTCTCTAGGAAATTCAGAAGCCAAGTTATAAGCCCACAAAGGTGTAACTGGACTGCTTCTTTAAAGTGACACCAGGCCCGGTGACCTTTGGGACATGGTTTGACCCCCTAGAGGAATGTGCGATCATCATGAAACGTTCAGATCACTTACAACTCAATAGATTCTACCTTCCTGTAACATTTCAGCCTTATTGGACCTTGTTTTCACACAAATGAACCCAGAATGATGTGAAATTGTGCTTTGTACAACATAATTCTGGGTGCCATTTAAAAACCATAAGTGGTAATGACTCCATTCCTTTTTGAGGTTGTAGGGGCTGTTGATTGGAGTACACTAAAACAAACCTGATCTATCTAGGATATTCAGAAGCCAAGTTATAAGCCCTCAAAGGTGTAACTGGACTACTTCTTTAAAGTGACACCAGATCCGGTGACCTTTGGGACATGGTTTGACCCCCTTAGGAAAGTGCTATCATCATGAAACGTTCAGATCACTTACAACTCAATAGATTCTACCTTCCTGTAACGTTTCAGCCTGATTGGACCTTGTTTTCACACAAATGAACCCAGAATGATGTGAAATTGTGCTTCGTGCAACATAATTCTGGGTGCCATTTACAAACCATAAGTGCTAATGACTCCATTCCTTTTTGTGGTTGTAGGGGCTGTTGATTGGAGAACACTATAACAAACCTAACCTCTCTAGGACATTCAGAAGCCAAGTTATAAGCCCACAAAGGTGTAACTGGACTACTTCTTTAAAGTGACACCAGGCCCGGTGACCTTTGGGACATGGTTTGACCCCCTATAGGAATGTGCGATCATCATGAAACGTTCAGATCACTTACAACTCAATAGATTCTACCTTCTTGTAACGTTTCAGCCTGATTGGACCTTGTTTTCACACAAATGGACCAAGAATGATGTGAAATTGTGCTTCGTGCAACATAATTCTGGGTGCCATTTACAAACCATAAGTGCTAATGACTCCATTCATTTTGTGGTTGTAGGGGCTGTTGATTGGAGTATACTAAAACAAACCTTATCTCTCTAGGACATTCAGAAGCCAAGTTATAAGCCCACAAAGGTGTAACTGGACTACTTTAAATTGACACCAGATCCGGTGACCTTTGGGACATGGTTTGACCCCCTTAGGAAAGTGCTATCATCATGAAACGTTCAGATCACTTACAACTCAATAGATTCTACCTTCCTGTAACGTTTCAGCCTGATTGGACCTTGTTTTCACACAAATGAACCCAGAATGATGTGAAATTGTGCTTCGTGCAACATAATTCTGGGTGCCATTTACAAACCATAAGTGCTAATGACTCCATTCCTTTTTGTGGTTGTAGGGGCTGTTGATTGGAGAACACTATAACAAACCTAACCTCTCTAGGACATTCAGAAGCCAAGTTATAAGCCCACAAAGGTGTAACTGGACTACTTCTTTAAAGTGACACCAGATCCGGTGACCTTTGGGACATGGTTTGACCCTCTTAGGAAAGCACTATCATCATGAAACGTTCAGATCACTTACAACTCAATAGATTCTACCTTCTTGTAGCGTTTCAGCCTGATTGGACCTTGTTTTCACACAAATGAACCCAGAATGAAGTGAAATTGTGCTTCGTGCAACATAATTCTGGGTGCCATTTACAAACCTTAAGTGCTAATGACTCCATTCCTTTTTGTGGTTGTAGGGGCTGTTGATTGGAGTACACTAAAACAAACCTGATCTCTCTAACACATTCAGAAGCCAAGTTATAAGCCCACAAATGTGTAACTGAACTACTTCTTTAAATTGACACCAGATCCGGTGACCTTTGGGACATGGTTTGACCCCCTTAGGAAAGTGCTATCATCATGAAACGTTCAGATCACTTACAACTCAATAGATTCTACCTTCCTGTAACGTTTCAGCCTGATTGGACCTTGTTTTCACACAAATGGACCCAGAATGATGTGAAATTGTGCTTCGTGCAACATAATTCTGGGTGCCATTTACAAACCATAAGTGCTAATGACTCCATTCCTTTTTGAGGTTGTAGGGGCTGTTGATTGGAGTACACTAAAACAAACCTGATCTCTCTAGGATATTCAGAAGCCAAGTTATAAGCCCTCAAAGGTGTAACTGGACTACTTCTTTAAAGTGACACCAGATCCGGTGACCTTTGGGACATGGTTTGACCCCCTTAGGAAAGTGCTATCATCATGAAACGTTCAGATCACTTACAACTCAATAGATTCTACCTTTTTTTAACGTTTCAGCCTGATTGGACCTTGTTTTCACACAAATGAACCCAGAATGATGTGAAATTGTGCTTCGTGCAACATAATTCTGGGTGCCATTTACAAACCATAAGTGCTAATGACTCCATTCCTTTTTGTGGTTGTAGGGGCTGTTGATTGGAGAACACTATAACAAACCTAACCTCTCTAGGACATTCAGAAGCCAAGTTATAAGCCCACAAAGGTGTAACTGGACTACTTCTTTAAATTGACACCAGATCCGGTGACCTTTGGGACATGGTTTGACCCCCTTAGGAAAGTGCTATCATCATGAAACTTTCAGATCACTTACAACTCAATATATTCTACCTTGTTGTAGCGTTTCAGCCTGATTGGACCTTGTTTTCACACAAATGGACCCAGAATGATGTGAAATTGTGCTTCGTGCAACATAATTCTGGGTGCCATTTACAAACCTTAAGTGCTAATGACTCCATTCCTTTTTGTGGTTGTAGGGGCTGTTGATTGGAGAACACTAAAACAAACCTAACCTCTCTAGGACATTCAGAAGCCAAGTTATAAGCCCACAAAGGTGTAACTGGACTGCTTCTTTAAAGTGACACCAGGCCCGGTGACCTTTGGGACATGGTTTGACCCCCTAGAGGAATGTGCGATCATCATGAAACGTTCAGATCACTTACAACTCAATAGATTCTACCTTCCTGTAACATTTCAGCCTGATTGGACCATGTTTTCACACAAATGAACCCAGAATGATGTGAAATTGTGCTTTGTACAACATAATTCTGGGTGCCATTTAAAAACCATAAGTGCTAATGACTCCATTCCTTTTTGAGGTTGTAGGGGCTGTTGATTGGAGTACACTAAAACAAACCTGATCTCTCTAGGATATTCAGAAGCCAAGTTATAAGCCCTCAAAGGTGTAACTGGACTACTTCTTTAAAGTGACACCAGATCCGGTGACCTTTGGGACATGGTTTGACCCCCTTAGGAAAGTGCTATCATCATGAAATGTTCAGATCACTTACAACTCAATAGATTCTACCTTTCTGTAACGTTTCAGCCTGATTGGACCTTGTTTTCACACAAATGAACCCAGAATGATGTGAAATTGTGCTTCGTGCAACATAATTCTGGGTGCCATTTACAAACCATAAGTGCTAATGACTCCATTCCTTTTTGTGGTTGTAGGGGCTGTTGATTGGAGAACACTATAACAAACCTAACCTCTCTAGGACATTCAGAAGCCAAGTTATAAGCCCACAAAGGTGTAACTGGACTACTTCTTTAAAGTGACACCAGGCCCGGTGACCTTTGGGACACTGTTTGACCCCCTATAGGAATGTGCGATCATCATGAAACGTTCAGATCACTTACAACTCAATAGATTCTACCTTCTTGTAACGTTTCAGCCTGATTGGACCTTGTTTTCACACAAATGGACCAAGAATGATGTGAAATTGTGCTTCGTGCAACATAATTCTGGGTGCCATTTACAAACCATAAGTGCTAATGACTCCATTCCTTTTTGTGGTTGTAGGGGCTGTTGATTGGAGTACATTAAAACAAACCTGATCTCTCTAGGACATTCAGAAGCCAAGTTATAAGCCCACAAATGTGTGACTGGACTACTTCTTTAAATTGACACCAGATCCGGTGACCTTTGGGACATGGTTTGACCCCCTTAGGAAAGTGCTATCATCATGAAACGTTCAGATCACTTACAACTCAATAGATTCTACCTTCCTGTAACATTTCAGCCTGATTGGACCTTGTTTTCACACAAATGAACCCAGAATGATGTGAAATTGTGCTTCGTGCAACATAATTCTGGGTGCCATTTAAAAACCATAAGTGCTAATGACTCCATTCCTTTTTGTGGTTGTAGGGGCTGTTGATTGGAGTGTACTAAAACAAACCTTATCTCTCTAGGACATTCAGAAGCCAAGTTATAAGCCCACAAAGGTGTAACTGGACTACTTTAAATTGACACCAGATCCGGTGACCTTTGGGACATGGTTTGACCCCCTTAGGAAAGTGCTATCATCATGAAACGTTCAGATCACTTACAACTCAATAGATTCTACCTTGTTGTAGCGTTTCAGCCTGATTGGACCTTGTTTTCACACAAATGGACCCAGAATGATGTGAAATTGTGCTTCGTGCAACATAATTCTGGGTGCCATTTACAAACCTTAAGTGCTAATGACTCCATTCCTTTTTGTGGTTGTAGGGGCTGTTGATTGGAGAACACTAAAACAAACCTAACCTCTCTAGGAAATTCAGAAGCCAAGTTATAAGCCCACAAAGGTGTAACTGGACTGCTTCTTTAAAGTGACACCAGGCCCGGTGACCTTTGGGACATGGTTTGACCCCCTAGAGGAATGTGCGATCATCATGAAACGTTCAGATCACTTACAACTCAATAGATTCTACCTTCCTGTAACATTTCAGCCTGATTGGACCTTGTTTTCACACAAATGAACCCAGAATGATGTGAAATTGTGCTTTGTACAACATAATTCTGGGTGCCATTTAAAAACCATAAGTGGTAATGACTCCATTCCGTTTTGAGGTTGTAGGGGCTGTTGATTGGAGTACACTAAAACAAACCTGATCTATCTAGGATATTCAGAAGCCAAGTTATAAGCCCTCAAAGGTGTAACTGGACTACTTCTTTAAAGTGACACCAGATCCGGTGACCTTTGGGACATGGTTTGACCCCCTTAGGAAAGTGCTATCATCATGAAACGTTCAGATCACTTACAACTCAATAGATTCTACCTTCCTGTAACGTTTCAGCCTGATTGGACCTTGTTTTCACACAAATGAACCCAGAATGATGTGAAATTGTGCATCGTGCAACATAATTCTGGGTGCCATTTACAAACCATAAGTGCTAATGACTCCATTCCTTTTTGTGGTTGTAGGGGCTGTTGATTGGAGAACACTATAACAAACCTAACCTCTCTAGGACATTCAGAAGCCAAGTTATAAGCCCACAAAGGTGTAACTGGACTACTTCTTTAAAGTGACACCAGGCCCGGTGACCTTTGGGACATGGTTTGACCCCCTATAGGAATGTGTGATCATCTTGAAACGTTCAGATCACTTACAACTCAATAGATTCTACCTTCTTGTAGCGTTTCAGCCTGATTGGACCTTGTTTTCACACAAATGAACCCAGAATGAAGTGAAATTGTGCTTCGTGCAACATAATTCTGGGTGCCATTTACAAACCTTAAGTGCTAATGACTCCATTCCTTTTTGTGGTTGTAGGGGCTGTTGATTGGAGTACACTAAAACAAACCTGATCTCTCTAGGACATTCAGAAGCCAAGTTATAAGCCCACAAATGTGTAACTGAACTACTTCTTTAAATTGACACCAGATCCGGTGACCTTTGGGACATGGTTTGACCCCCTTAGGAAAGTGCTATCATCATGAAACGTTCAGATCACTTACAACTCAATAGATTCTACCTTCTTGTAACGTTTCAGCCTGATTGGACCTTGTTTTCACACAAATGGACCAAGAATGATGTGAAATTGTGCTTCGTGCAACATAATTCTGGGTGCCATTTACAAACCATAAGTGCTAATGACTCCATTCCTTTTTGTGGTTGTAGGGGCTGTTGATTGGAGTACATTAAAACAAACCTGATCTCTCTAGGACATTCAGAAGCCAAGTTATAAGCCCACAAATGTGTGACTGGACTACTTCTTTAAATTGACACCAGATCCGGTGACCTTTGGGACATGGTTTGACCCCCTTAGGAAAGTGCTATCATCATGAAACGTTCAGATCACTTACAACTCAAGAGATTCTACCTTCCTGTAACATTTCAGCCTGATTGGACCTTGTTTTCACACAAATGAACCCAGAATGATGTGAAATTGTGCTTCGTGCAACATAATTCTGGGTGCCATTTAAAAACCATAAGTGCTAATGACTCCATTCCTTTTTGTGGTTGTAGGGGCTGTTGATTGGAGTATACTAAAACAAACCTTATCTCTCTAGGACATTCAGAAGCCAAGTTATAAGCCCACAAAGGTGTAACTGGACTACTTCTTTAAATTGACACCAGATCCGGTGACCTTTGGGACATGGTTTGACCCCCTTAGGAAAGTGCTATCATCATGAAACTTTCAGATCACTTACAACTCAATATATTCTACCTTGTTGTAGCATTTCAGCCTGATTGGACCTTGTTTTCACACAAATGGACCCAGAATGATGTGAAATTGTGCTTCGTGCAACATAATTCTGGGTGCCATTTACAAACCTTAAGTGCTAATGACTCCATTCCTTTTTGTGGTTGTAGGGGCTGTTGATTGGAGAACACTAAAACAAACCTAACCTCTCTAGGACATTCAGAAGCCAAGTTATAAGCCCACAAATGTGTAACTGGACTGCTTCTTTAAAGTGACACCAGGCCCGGTGACCTTTGGGACATGGTTTGACCCCCTAGAGGAATGTGCGATCATCATGAAACGTTCAGATCACTTACAACTCAATAGATTCTACCTTCCTGTAACATTTCAGCCTGATTGGACCATGTTTTCACACAAATGAACCCAGAATGATGTGAAATTGTGCTTTGTACAACATAATTCTGGGTGCCATTTAAAAACCATAAGTGCTAATGACTCCATTCCTTTTTGAGGTTGTAGGGGCTGTTGATTGGAGTACACTAAAACAAACCTGATCTCTCTAGGATATTCAGAAGCCAAGTTATAAGCCCTCAAAGGTGTAACTGGACTACTTCTTTAAAGTGACACCAGATCCGGTGACCTTTGGGACATGGTTTGACCCCCTTAGGAAAGTGCTATCATCATGAAACGTTCAGATCACTTACAACTCAATAGATTCTACCTTTCTGTAACGTTTCAGCCTGATTGGACCTTGTTTTCACACAAATGAACCCAGAATGATGTGAAATTGTGCTTCGTGCAACATAATTCTGGGTGCCATTTACAAACCATAAGTGCTAATGACTCCATTCCTTTTTGTGGTTGTAGGGGCTGTTGATTGGAGAACACTATAACAAACCTAACCTCTCTAGGACATTCAGAAGCCAAGTTATAAGCCCACAAAGGTGTAACTGGACTACTTCTTTAAAGTGACACCAGGCCCGGTGACCTTTGGGACATGGTTTGACCCCCTATAGGAATGTGTGATCATCTTGAAACGTTCAGATCACTTACAACTCAATAGATTCTACTTTCTTGTAGCGTTTCAGCCTGATTGTACCTTGTTTTCACACAAATGAACCCAGAATGATGTGAAATTGTGCTTCGTGCAACATAATTCTGGGTGCCATTTACAAACCTTAAGTGCTAATGACTCCATTCCTTTTTGTGGTTGTAGGGGCTGTTGATTGGAGTACACTAAAACAAACCTGATCTCTCTAGGACATTCAGAAGCCAAGTTATAAGCCCACAAATGTGTAACTGAACTACTTCTTTAAATTGACACCAGATCCGGTGACCTTTGGGACATGGTTTGACCCCCTTAGGAAAGTGCTATCATCATGAAACGTTCAGATCACTTACAACTCAATAGATTCTACCTTCCTGTAACGTTTCAGCCTGATTGGACCTTGTTTTCACACAAATGGACCCAGAATGATGTGAAATTGTGCTTCGTGCAACATAATTCTGGGTGCCATTTACAAACCATAAGTGCTAATGACTCCATTCCTTTTTGTGGTTGTAGGGGCTGTTGATTGGAGTACACTAAAACAAACCTGATCTCTCTAGGACATTCAGAAGCCAAGTTATAAGCCCACAAATGTGTAACTGAACTACTTCTTTAAATTGACACCAGATCCGGTGACCTTTGGGACATGGTTTGACCCCCTTAGGAAAGTGCTATCATCATGAAACGTTCAGATCACTTACAACTCAATAGATTCTACCTTCCTGTAACGTTTCAGCCTGATTGGACTTTGTTTTCACACAAATGGACCCAGAATGATGTGAAATTGTGCTTCGTGCAACATAATTCTGGGTGCCATTTACAAACCATAAGTGCTAATGACTCCATTCCTTTTTGTTGTTGTAGGGGCTGTTGATTGGAGTACACTAAAACAAACCTGATCTCTCTAGGACATTCAGAAGCCAAGTTATAAGCCCACAAATGTGTAACTGGACTACTTCTTTAAATTGACACCAGATCCGTTGACCTTTGGGACATGGTTTGACCCTCTTAGGAAAGTGCTATCATCATGAAACGTTCAGATCACTTACAACTCAATAGATTCTACCTTCCTGTAACGTTTTAGCCTGATTGGACCTTGTTTTCACACAAATGAACCCAGAATGATGTGAAATTGTGCTTCGTGCAACATAATTCTGGGTGCAATTTACAAACCATAAGTGCTAATGACTCCATTCCTTTTTGTGGTTGCAGGGGCTGTTGATTGGAGTACACTAAAACAAACCTGACCTCTCTAGGACATTCAGAAGCCAAGTTATAAGCCCACAAAGGTGTATCTGGACTACTTCTTTAAAGTGACACCAGGCCCGGTGACCTTTGGGACATGGTTTTACCCCCTATAGGAATGTGCGATCATCTTGAAATGTTCAGATCACTTACAACTCAATAGATTCTACCTTCTTGTAGCGTTTCAGCCTGATTGGACCTTGTTTTCACACAAATGGACCCAGAATGATGTGAAATTGTGCTTCGTGCAACATAATTCTGGGTGCCATTTACAAACCTTAAGTGCTAATGACTCCATTCCTTTTTGAGGTTGTAGGGGCTGTTGATTGGAGTACAATAAAACAAACCTGATCTCTCTAGGACATTCAGAAGCCAAGTTATAAGCCCTCAAAGGTGTAACTGGACTACTTCTTTAAAGTGACACCAGGCCCGGTGACCTTTGGGACATGGTTTGACCCCCTATAGGAATGTGCGATCATCATGAAACGTTCAGATCACTTACAACTCAATAGAT
Source organism: Nothobranchius furzeri (assembly GCF_043380555.1). Lineage (NCBI taxonomy): Eukaryota > Metazoa > Chordata > Actinopteri > Cyprinodontiformes > Nothobranchiidae > Nothobranchius > Nothobranchius furzeri. Next base: position 24,439,297 of record NC_091741.1, on the reverse strand, counting down.
TCTACCTTCTTGTAACGTTTCAGCCTGATTGGACCTTGTTTTCACACAAATGGACCAAGAATGATGTGAAATTGTGCTTCGTGCAACATAATTCTGGGTGCCATTTACAAACCATAAGTGCTAATGACTCCATTCCTTTTTGTGGTTGTAGGGGCTGTTGATTGGAGTACATTAAAACAAACCTGATCTCTCTAGGACATTCAGAAGCCAAGTTATAAGCCCACAAATGTGTAACTGGACTACTTCTTTAAATTGACACCAGATCCGGTGACCTTTGGGACATGGTTTGACCCCCTTAGGAAAGTGCTATCATCATGAAACGTTCAGATCACTTACAACTCAATAGATTCTACCTTCCTGTAACGTTTCAGCCTGATTGGACCCTGTTTTCACACAAATGAACCCAGAATGATGTGAAATTGTGCTTCGTGCAACATAATTCTGGGTGCCATTTACAAACCATAAGTGCTAATGACTCCATTCCTTTATGTGGTTGTAGGGGCTGTTGATTGGAGTACACTAAAACAAACCTAACCTCTCTAGGACATTCAGAAGCCAAGTTATAAGCCCACAAAGGTGTAACTGGACTACTTCTTTAAAGTGACACCAGGCCCGGTGACCTTTGGGACATGGTTTTACCCCCTATAGGAATGTGCGATCATCTTGAAACGTTCAGATCACTTACAACTCTATAGATTCTACCTTCTTGTAGCATTTCAGCCTGATTGGACCTTGTTTTCACACAAATGGACCCAGAATGATGTGAAATTGTGCTTCGTGCAACATAATTCAGGGTGCCATTTACAAACCTTAAGTGCTAATGACTCCATTCCTTTTTGTGGTTGTAGGGGCTGTTGATTGGAGTATACTAAAACAAACCTAACCTCTCTAGGACATTCAGAAGCCAAGTTATAAGCCCACAAAGGTGTAACTGGACTACTTATTTAAATTGACACCAGATCCGGTGACCTTTGGGACATGGTTTGACCCCCTTAGGAAAGTGCTATCATCATGAAACGTTCAGATCACTTACAACTCAATAGATTCTACCTTCCTGTAACGTTTCAGCCTGATTGGACCTTGTTTTCACACAAATGAACCCAGAATGATGTGAAATTGTGCTTCGTGCAACATAATTCTGGGTGCCATTTACAAACCATAAGTGCTAATGACTCCATTCCTTTTTGTGGTTGTAGGGGCTGTTGATTGGAGTACACTAAAACAAACCTAACCTCTCTAGGACATTCAGATGCCCAGTTATAAGCCCACAAAGGTGTAACTGGACTACTTCTTTAAAGTGACACCAGGCCCGGTGACCTTTGGGACATGGTTTTACCCCCTATAGGAATGTGAGATCATCTTGAAACATTCAGTTCACTTACAACTCAATAGATTCTACCTTCTTGTAGCGTTTCAGCCTGATTGGACCTTGTTTTCACACAAATGGACCCAGAATGATGTGAAATTGTGCTTCGTGCAACATAATTCTGGGTGCCATTTACAAACCATAAGTGCTAATGACTCCATTCCTTTTTGTGGTTGTAGGGGCTGTTGATTGGAGTATACTAAAACAAACCTGATCTCTCTAGGACATTCAGAAGCCAAGTTATAAGCCCACAAAGGTGTAACTGGACTACTTCTTTAAATTGACACCAGATCCGGTGACCTTTGGGACATGGTTTGACCCCCTTAGGAAAGATCTATCATCATGAAACGTTCAGATCAATTACAACTCAATAGATTCTACCTTCTTGTAGCGTTTCAGCCTGACTGGACCTTGTTTTCACACAAATGGACTCAGAATGATGTTAAATTGTGCTTCGTGCAGCATAATTCTAGGTGCCATTTACAAACCATAAGTGCTAATGACTCCATTCCTTTTTGTGGTTGTAGGGGCTGTTGATTGGAGTACACTAAAACAAACCTGATCTCTCTAGGACATTCAGAAGTCAAGTTATAAGCCCACAAATGTGTAACTGAACTACTTCTTTAAATTGACACCAGATCCGGTGACCTTTGGGACATGGTTTGACCCCCTTAGGAAAGTGCTATCATCATGAAACGTTCAGATCACTTACAACTCAATATATTCTACCTTCCTGTAACGTTTCAGCCTGATTGGACTTTGTTTTCACACAAATGGACCCAGAATGATGTGAAATTGTGCTTCGTGCAACATAATTCTGGGTGCCATTTACAAACCATAAGTGCTAATGACTCCATTCATTTTTGTTGTTGTAGGGGCTCTTGATTGGAGTACACTAAAACAAACCTGATCTCTCTAGGACATTCAGAAGCCAAGTTATAAGCCCACAAATTTTTAACTGGACTACTTCTTTAAATTGACACCAGATCCGGTGACCTTTGGGACATGGTTTGACCCACTTAGGAAAGAGCTATCATCATGAAACGTTCAGATCACTTACAACTCAATAGATTCTACCTTCCTGTAGCTTTTCAGCCTGATTGGACCTTGTTTTCACACAAATGGACCCAGAATGATGTGAAATTGTGCTTCGTGCAACATAATTCTGGGTGCCATTTACAAACCATAAGTGCTAATGACTCCATTCCTTTTTGTGGTTTTAGGGGCTGTTGATTGGAGTACATTAAAACAAACCTGATCTCTCTAGGACATTCAGAAGCCAAGTTATAATTCCTCAAAGGTGTAACTGGACTACTTCTTTAAAGTGACACCAGGCCCGGTGACCTTTGGGACATGGTTTGACCCCCTATAGGAATGTGCGATCATCATGAAACGTTCAGATCACTTACAACTCAATAGATTCTACCTTCTTGTAGCGTTTCAGCCTGATTGGACCTTGTTTTCACACAAATGGACCCAGAATGATGTGAAATCGTGCTTCGTGCAACATATTTCTGGGTGCCATTTACAAACCTTAAGTGCTAATGACTCCATTCCTTTTTGAGGTTGTAGGGGCTGTTGATTGGAGTACACTAAAATAAATCTGATCTCTCTAGGACATTCAGAAGCCAAGTTATAAGCCCTCAAAGGTGTAACTGGACTACTTCTTTAAAGTGACACCAGGCCCGGTGACCTTTGGGACATGGTTTGACCCCCTATAGGAATGTGCGATCATCATGAAACGTTCAGATCACTTACAACTCAATAGATTCTACCTTCTTGTAACGTTTCAGCCTGATTGGACCTTGTTTTCACAAAAATGGACCCAGAATGATGTGAAATTGTGCTTCGTGCAACATAATTCTGGGTGCCATTTACAAACGATAAGTGCTAATGACTCCATTCCTTTTTGTGGTTGTAGGGGCTGTTGGTTGGAGTACATTAAAACAAACCTGATCTCTCTAGGACATTCAGAAGCCAATTTATAAGCCCACAAATGTGTAACTGGACTACTTTAAATTGACACCAGATCCGGTGACCTTTGGGACATGGTTTGACCCCCTTAGGAAAGTGCTATCATCATGAAACGTTCAGATCACTTACAACTCAATAGACTCTACTTTCCTGTAACGTTTCAGCCTGATTGGACCTTGTTTTCACACAAATGAACCCAGAATGATGTGAAATTGTGCTTAGTGCAGCATAATTCTGGGTGCCATTTACAAACCATAAGTGCTAATGACTCCATTCCTTTTTGTGGTTGTAGGGGCTGTTGGTTGGAGTACATTAAAACAAACCTGATCTCTCTAGGACATTCAGAAGCCAAGTTATAAGCCCACAAATGTGTAACTGGACTACTTCTTTAAATTGACACCAGATCCGGTGACCTTTGGGACATGGTTTGACCCCCTTAGGAAAGTGCTATCACATGAAACGTTCAGATCACTTACAACTCAATAGATTCTACCTTCTTGTAACGTTTCAGCCTGATTGGACCTTGTTTTCACACAAATGAACCGAGAATGATGTGAAATTCTGCTTTGTGCAACATAATTCTGGGTGCCATTTACAAACCATAAGTGCTCATGACTCCATTCCTTTTTGTGGTTGTAGGGGCTGTTGATTGGAGAACACTAAAACAAACCTAACCTCTCTAGGACATTCAGAAGCCAAGTTATAAGCCCACAAAGGTGTAACTGGACTACTTCTTTAAAGTGACACCAGGCCCGGTGACCTTTGGGACATGGTTTTACCCCCTATAGGAATGTGCGATCATCTTGAAACGTTCAGATCACTTACAACTCAATAGATTCTACCTTCTTGTAGCGTTTTAGCCTGATTGGACCTTGTTTTCACACAAATGGACCCAGAATGATGTGAAATTGTGCTTCATGCAACATAATTCTGGGTGCCATTTACAAACCATAAGTGCTAATGACTCCATTCCTTTTTGTGGTTGTAGGGGCTGTTGATTGGAGTATACTAAAACAAACCTGATCTCTCTAGGACATTCAGAAGCCAAGTTATAAGCCCTCAAAGGTGTAACTGGACTACTTCTTTAAATTGACACCAGATCCGGTGACCTTTGGGACATGGTTTGACCCCCTTAGGAAAGTGCTATCATCATGAAACGTTCAGATCACTTACAACTCAATAGATTCTACCTTCCTGTAACGTTTCAGCCTGATTGGACCTTGTTTTCACACAAATGAACCCAGAATGATGTGAAATTGTGTTTCGTGCAACATAATTCTGGGTGCCATTTACAAACCTTAAGTGCTAATGACTCCATTCCTTTTTGTGGTTGTAGGGGCTGTTGATTGGAGTACACTAAAACAAATCTGATATCTCTAGGACATTCAGAAGCCAAGTTATTAGCCCACAAAGGTGTAACTGGACTACTTCTTTAAATTGACACCAGATTCGGTGACCTTTGGGACATGGTTTGACCCCCTTAGGAAAGTGCTATCATCATGAAACGTCCAGATCACTTACAACTCAATAGATTCTACCTTCCTGTAACGTCTCAGCCTGATTGGACCTTGTTTTCACACAAATGAACCCAGAATGATGTGAAATTGTGCTTCGTGCAACATAATTCTGGGTGCCATTTAAAAACCATAAGTGCTAATGACTCCATTCCTTTTTGAGGTTGTAGGGGCTGTTGATTGGAGTACACTAAAACAAACCTGATCTCTCTAGGACATTCAGAAGCCAAGTTATAAGCCCTCAAACGTGTAAATGGACTACTTCTTTAAAGTGACACCCGGCCCGGTGACCTTTGGGACATGGTTTGACCCCCTATAGGAATGTGCGATCATCATGAAACGTTCAGATCACTTACAACTCAATAGATTATACCTTCTTGTAACGTTTCAGCCCGATTGGACCTTGTTTTCACACAAATGAACCCAGAATGATGTGAAATTGTGCTTAGTGCAGCATAATTCTGGGTGCCATTTACAAACCATAAGTGCTAATGACTCCATTCATTTTTGTGGTTGTAGGGGCTGTTGGTTGGAGTACATTAAAACAAACCTGATCTCTCTAGGACATTCAGAAGCCAAGTTATAAGCCCACAAATGTGTAACTGGACTACTTCTTTAAATTGACACCAGATCCGGTGACCTTTGGGACATGGTTTGACCCCCTTAGGAAAGTGCTATCATCATGAAACGTTCAGATCACTTACAACTCAATAGATTCTACCTTCCTGTAACGTTTCAGCCTGATTGGACCTTGTTTTCACACAAATGAACCGAGAATGATGTGAAATTGTGCTTTGTGCAACATAATTCTGGGTGCCATTTACAAACCATAAGTGCTAATGACTCCATTCCTTTTTGTGGTTGTAGGGGCTGTTGATTGGAGTACACTAAAACAAACCTAACCTCTCTAGGACATTCAGAAGCCAAGTTATAAGCCCACAAAGGTGTAACTGGACTACTTCTTTAAAGTGACACCAGGCCCGGTGACCTTTGGGACATGGTTTTACCCCCTATAGGAATGTGCGATCATCTTGAAATGTTCAGATCACTTACAACTCAATAGATTCTACCTTCTTGTAGCGTTTCAGCCTTATTGGACCTTGTTTTCACACAAATGGACCCAGAATGATGTGAAATTGTGCTTCATGCAACATCATTCTGGGTGCAATTTACAAACCATAAGTGCTAATGACTCCATTCCTTTTTGTGGTTGTAGGGGCTGTTGATTGGAGTATACTAAAACAAACCTGATCTCTCTAGGACATTCAGAAGCCAAGTTATAAGCCCTCAAAGGTGTAACTGGACAACTTCTTTAAATTGACACCAGATCCGGTGACCTTTGGGACATGGTTTGACCCCCTTAGGAAAGTGCTATCATCATGAAACGTTCAGATCACTTACAACTCAATAGATTCTACCTTCCTGTAACGTTTCAGCCTGATTGGACCTTGTTTTCACACAAATGAACCCAGAATGATGTGAAATTGTGCTTCGTGCAACATAATTCTGCGTGCCATTTACAAACCATAAGTGCTAATGACTCCATTCCTTTTTGTGGTTGTAGGGGCTGTTGATTGGAGAACACTAAAACAAACCTAACCTCTCTTGGACATTCAGAAGCCAAGTTATAAGCCCACAAAGGTGTAACTGGACTACTTCTTTAAAGTGACACCAGGCCCGGTGACCTTTGGGACATGGTTTGACCCCCTATAGGAATGTGTGATCATCTTGGAACGTTCAGATCACTTACAACTCAATAGATTCTACCTTCTTATAGCGTTTCAGCCTGATTGGACCTTGTTTTCACACAAATGAACCCAGAATGATGTGAAATTGTGCTTCGTGCAACATAATTCTGGGTGACATTTACAAACCTTAAGTGCTAATGACCCCATTCCTTTTTGTGGTTGTAGGGGCTGTTGATTGGAGTACACTAAAACAAACCTGATCTCTCTAGGACATTCAGAAGCCAAGTTATAAGCCCACAAATGTGTAACTGAACTACTTCTTTAAATTGACACCAGATCCGGTGACCTTTGGGACATGGTTTGACCTCTTAGGAAAGTGCTATCATCATGAAACGTTCAGATCACTTACAACTCAATAGATTCTACCTTCCTGTAACGTTTCAGCCTGATTGGACCTTGTTTTCACACAAATGGACCCAGAATTATGTGAAATTGTGCTTCGTGCAACATAATTCTGGGTGCCATTTACAAACCATAAGTGCTAATGACTCCATTCCTTTTTGTGGTTGTAGGGGCTGTTGATTGGAGTACACTAAAACAAACCTGATCTCTCTAGGACATTCAGAAGCCAAGTTATAAGCCCACAAATGTGTAACTGAACTACTTCTTTAAATTGACACCAGATCCGGTGACCTTTGGGACATGGTTTGACCCCCTTAGGAAAGGGCTATCATCATGAAACGTTCAGATCACTTACAACTCAATAGATTCTACCTTCCTGTAACGTTTCAGCCTGATTGGACCTTGTTTTCACACAAATGGACCCAGAATGATGTGAAATTGTGCTTCGTGCAACATAATTCTGGGTTCCATTTACAAACCATAAGTGCTATTGACTCAATTCCTTTTTGTGGTTGTAGGGGCTGTTGATTGGAGTACACTAAAACAAACCTGATCTCTCTAGGACATTCAGAAGCCAAGTTATAAGCCCACAAATGTGTAACTGGACTACTTCTTTAAATTGACACCAGATCCGGTGACCTTTGGGACATGGTTTGACCCCCTTAGGATAGAGCTATCATCATGAAACATTCAGATCACTTACAACTCAATAGATTCTACCTTCCTGTAGCGTTTCATCCTGATTGGACCTTGTTTTCACACAAATGGACCCAGAATGATGTGAAATTGTGCTTCGTGCAACATAATTCTGGGTGCCATTTACAAACCATAAGTGCTAATGACTCCATTCCTTTTTGTGGTTGTAGGGGCTGTTGATTGGAGTACATTAAAACAAACCTGATCTCTCTAGGACATTCAGAAGCCAAGTTATAAGCCCACAAATGTGTAACTGGACTACTTCTTTAAAGTGACACCAGATCCGGTGACCTTTGGGACATGATTTGACCCCCTTAGGAATGTGCGATCATCTTGAAACGTTCAGATCACTTACAACTCAATAGATTCTACCTTGTTGTAGCGTTTCAGCCTGATTGGACCTTGTTTTCACACAAATGAACCCAGAATGATGTGAAATTGTGCTTCGTGCAACATAATCCTGGGTGCCATTTACAAACCTTAAGTGCTAATGACTCCATTCCTTTTTGAGGTTGTAGGGGCTGTTGGTTGGAGTACATTAAAACAAACCTGATCTCTCTAGGACATTCAGAAGCCAAGTTATAAGCCCACAAAGGTGTAACTGGACTACTTCTTTAAAGTGACACCAGGCCCGGTGACCTTTGGGACATGGTTTGACCCCCTATAGGAATTTGCGATCATCATGAAACGTTCAGATCACTTACAACTCAATAGATTCTACCTTCTTGTAATGTTTCAGCCTGAATGGACCTTGTTTTCACACAAATGGACCCAGAATGATGTGAAATTGTGCTTCGTGCAACATAATTCTGGGTGCCATTTACAAACCATAAGTGCTAATGACTCCATTCCATTTTGTGGTTGTAGGGGCTGTTGGTTGGATTACATTAAAACAAACCTGATCTCCTCCTCCTTGAACCGTCACCTTATCGTGGTGGAGGAGTTTGAGTGCCCTAATGATCCTAGGAGCTATGTTGTCTGGGGCACTTAGTGCCCCTGGTAGGGTCTCCCATGACAAATTGGTCTTAGGTGAAGGGTGAGACAAAGAACGGTTCGAAGGATCTTTCATGGCGGTTAAAACGAAGAGTCGGAGTACCCGGCCCGGAGGGTTACCGGGGTCCCACCCTGGAGCCAGGCCTGGGGTTGGGGCCCGTGAGCGAGCGCCTGGTGGCCGGGCTTTCGCCCATGGGGCCCGGCCGGGCCCAGCCCGAACCGGATACATGGGCTCGTCCAACTGTGGACCCACCACCCGCAGGAGGAACATGAAGGGTCCGGTGCAATGTGAATCGGGTGGCAGACCAAGGCGGGAGCCTTGGCGGTCCAATCCCCGGACAAGAAAACTAGTTTTTGGGACATGGAACGTCACCTCGCTGGCGGGGAAGGAGCCGGAGCTTGTGGCAGAGGTTGAGCGGTACCGGCTAGATATAGTCGGACTCACCTCGACACATAGCATTGGCTCTGGAACCCGAGACCTTGAGAGGGGTTGGACACTCTACTTTGCTGGAGTTGCTCCGGGTGAGAGGCGGAGGGCTGGGGTTGGCTTTTTGTTAGCCCCGAGACTCTCTGCCTGTGTGTTGGGGTTTACCCCGGGGGACAAAAGGGTAGCTTCCTTGCGCCTTCGGGTCGGGGAACGGGTCCTGACTGTTGTTTGTGCTTATGGGCCAAATATCAGTTCAGAGTACCCACCCTTTTTGGAGTCCCTGAGAGGAGTGCTAGATAGTGCTCCATCAGGGGACTCCATTGTCCTGCTGGGGGACTTCAATGCTCACGTGGGCAATGACAGCTTGACCTGGAGGGGTGTGATTGGGAGGAACGGCCCACCTGATCAGAACTCGAGCGGTGTTTTGTTATTGGACTTCTGTGCAAGCCGCAGTTTGGCCATAACGAACACCATGTTCGAACATAAGGATGCCCACCGGTACACTTGGTACCAGGGCAGCCTAGGTCACAGGTCGATGATAGATTTTGTAGTCGTATCATCTGACCTGCGGCCGTATGTTTTGGACACCCGAGTGAAGAGAGGGGCGGAGCTGTCAACTGATCACCACCTGGTGGTGAGTTGGATCAGATGGCAAGGGAACATGCCGCGTAGACCTGGCAGACCCAAACGCATAGTGAGGGTCTGCTGGGAACGCCTGGCAGAAGAACCTGTCAAGACGGTCTTCAACTCCCACCTCCGGCAGAGCTTTGACCACGTCCCGAGAGCAGTGGGGGACATTGAGTCCGAGTGGGCCTTGTTCCACTCTGCGATTGTCGAGGCGGCTGTTGCTAGCTGTGGTCGTAAGGTGGCCGGTGCCAGTCGTGGTGGCAACCCCCGTACCCGCTGGTGGACACCAGAGGTTCGGGGAGCCGTCAGGCTGAAGAAGGAGGCCTACAGGGCGTGGCTGGTCTGTGGGTCTCCGGAGGCAGCAGACAGGTACCGGATAGCCAAGCGGGGTGCAGCAGTGGCAGTTGCCGAGGCAAAATCTCGGGCGTGGGAGGAGTTTGGTGAGGCCATGGAGAAAGACTATCGATCGGCTCCAAAGAGGTTCTGGCAAACTGTCCGGCGCCTCAGGAGAGGAAGGCAGCAACTCGCTCACACTGTTTACAGTGGGGATGGGGAGCTGCTGACGTCAACTGAGGCTATAGTCGGACGGTGGAAGGAATACTTTGAGGAGCTCCTCAATCCCACCAATGCGCATTCCGAGGAGGAACCAGAGCTGGGAGGCCTGGGGATGGACTGTCCGATCTTGGGGGCAGAAGTTGCTGAGGTAGTCAAACAACTACACAGCGGCGGAGCCCCGGGGGCAGATGAGGTTCGTCCTGGGTATCTCAAGGCTGTGGATGTTGTAGGGCTGTCATGGTTGACACGTCTCTACAACATTGCGTGGTCATCGGGGGCAGTTCCTAGGGAGTGGCAGACCGGGGTGGTGGTCCCCATCTTTAAGAAGGGTGACCTGAGGGTGTGTTCCAACTATAGGGGGATCACACTCCTCAGCCTCCCTGGAAAGGTCTACTCCAAGGTACTGGAGAGGAGGGTCCGATCGATAGTTGAATCTCAGATAGAGGAGGAGCAATGTGGTTTTCGTCCTGGCCGTGGAACTGTGGACCAGCTCTATACCCTTGCAAGGGTGATGGAGGGGGCATGGGAGTTTGCCCAACCAATCCACATGTGCTTTGTGGATTTGGAGAAGGCTTATGACCGTGTCCCCAGGGGCACCCTGTGGGGGACGCTCCAGGAGTATGGGGTGGGTGGCTTTCTGTTAAGGGCCATTCAGTCCCTTTACCAGAGGAGCGTGAGTTTGGTCCGCATAGCCGGTAGTGAGTCGGACCTGTTCCCAGTGAGGGTTGGACTCCGCCAGGGCTGCCCTTTGTCATCGGTTCTGTTCATCACTTTTATGGACAGAATTTCTAGACGCAGCCGTGGTGTGGAGTGTGTCGAGTTTGGTGGCAGGAGAATCTCGTCTCTGCTTTTTGCGGATGATGTGGTTCTCCAAGCTTCATCCAGCTCTGACCTTCAGCTCTTGCTGGGTAGGTTCACGGCCGAATGTGAAGCGGCTGGGATGAGGATCAGCACCTCCAAATCTGAGACCATGGTTCTCGACCGGAAAAGGGTGGCTTGCCACCTCCGGGTCGGGGGAGAGGTCCTACCTCAAGTGGAGGAGTTTAAGTATCTCGGGGTCTTGTTCACGAGTGAGGGTAGGAGGGATCGGGAGATCGACAGGCGGATTGGTTCGGCGTCTGCAGTGATGCGGACGCTGAGCCGATCTGTCGTGGGGAAGAGGGAGCTGAGCCAGAAAGCCAGGCTCTCGATTTACCGGTCGATCTACGTCCCAATCCTCACCTATGGTCATGAGCTTTGGGTAATGACCGAAAGAACGAGATTGCGGATACAAGCGGCCGAAATGAGTTTCCTCCGTAGGGTGGCCGGGCTCAGCCTTAGAGATAGGGTGAGGAGCTCGGACATTCGGGAGGGACTCGGAGTAGAACCGCTGCTCCTCCGGATCGAAAGGAGCCAGTTGAGGTGGTTTGGGCATCTGGTCAGGATGCCTCCTGGACGCCTCCCCGGGGAGGTGTTTCGGGCATGTCCTGCCGGCAGAAGGCCCCCGGGTCGACCCAGGACACGTTGGAGAGGGTACATCTCCAATCTGGTCCGGGAACGCCTTGGGGTCCTGCCGGAGGAGCTGGTGGACAAGGCCGGGGAGAGGACGGCCTGGAGCTCCCTAATTGGGATGCTGCCCCCGCGACCCGGACCCGGATTAGCGGAGGAAGACGACGATGACAAACCTGATCTCTCTAGGACATTCAGAAGCCAAGTTATAAGCCTACAATTGTGTAACTGGACTACTTCTTTAAATTGACACCAGATCTGGTGACCTTTGTGACATGGTTTGACCCCCTTAGGAAAGTGCTATCCTCATGAAACGTTCAGATCACTTACAACTCAATAGATTCTACCTTGCTGTAACGTTTCAGTCTGATTGGACCTTGTTTTCACACAAATTAACCCAGAATGATGTGAAATTGTGCTTCGTGCAACATAATTCTGGGTGCCATTTAAAAACCATAAGTGCTAATGACTCCATTCCTTTTTGTGGTTGTAGGGGCTGTTGATTGGAGTATACTAAAACAAACCTGATCTCTCTAGGACATTCAGAAGCCAAGTTATAAGCCCACAAAGGTGTAACTGGACTACTTCTTTAAAGTGACACCAGGCCCGGTGACCTTTGGGACATGGTTTAACCCCTTATAGGAATGTGCAATCATCTTGAAACGTTCAGATCACTTACAACTCAATAGATTCTACCTTCCTGTAACGTTTCAGCCTGATTGGACCTTGTTTTCACACAAATTAACCCAGAATGATGTGAAATTGTGCTTCGTGCAACATAATTCTGGGTGCCATTTAAAAACCATAAGTGCTAATGACTCCATTCCTTTTTGTGGTTGTAGGGGCTGTTGATTGGAGTATACTAAAACAAACCTGATCTCTCTAGGACATTCAGAAGCCAAGTTATAAGCCCACAAAGGTGTAACTGGACTACTTCTTTAAATTGACACCAGATCCCGTGACCTTTGGGACATGGTTTGACCCCCTTAGGAAAGTGCTATCATCATGAAACGTTCAGATCACTTACAACTCAATAGATTCTACCATCCTGTAACATTTCAGCCTGATTGGACCTCGTTTTCACACAAATGAACCCAGAATGATGTGAAATTGTGCTTTGTGCAGCAAAATTCTGGGTGCCATTTACAAACCATAAGTGCTAATGACTCCATTCCTTTTTGTGGTTGTAGGGGCTGTTGATTGTAGTATACTAAATCCAACCTGATCTCTCTAGGACATTCAGAAGCCAAGTTATAAGCCCACAAATGTGTAACTGGACTACTTCTTTAAATTGACACCAGATCCGGTGACCTTTGTGACATGGTTTGACCCCCTTAGGAAAGTGCTATCATCATGAAACGTTCAGATCACTTACAACTCAATAGATTCTACCTTCCTGTAACGTTTCAGTCTGATTGGACCTTGTTTTCACACAAATGAACCCAGAATGATGTGAAATTGTGCTTCGTGCAACATAATTCTGGGTGCCATTTACAAACCATAAGTGCTAATGACTCCATTCCTTTTTGTGGTTGTAGGGGCTGTTGATTGGAGTATACTAAAACAAACCTGATCTCTCTAGGACATTCAGAAGCCAAGTTATAAGCCCACAAAGGTGTAACTGGACTACTTCTTTAAATTGACACCAGATCCGGTGATCTTTGGGACATGGTTTGACCCCCTTAGGAAAGTGCTATCGTCATGAAACGTTCAGATCACTTACAACTCAATAGATTCTACCTTCCTGTAACATTTCAGCCTGATTGGACATTGTTTTCACACAAATAGACCCAGAATGATGTGAAATTGTGCTTCGTGGAACATAATTCTGGGTGCCATTTACAAACCATAAGTGCTAATGACTCCATTCCTTTTTGTGGTTGTAGGGGCTGTTGATTGGAGAACACTAAAATAAAACTAACCTCTCTAGGACATTCAGAAGCCAAGTTATTAGCCCACAAAGGTGTAACTGGACTACTTCTTTAAAGTGACACCAGGCCCGGTGACCTTTGGGACACTGTTTGACCCCCTATAGGAATGTGTGATCATCTTGAAACATTCAGATCACTTACAACTCAATAGATTCTACCTTCCTGTAACATTTCAGCCTGATTGGACCTTGTTTGCACACAAATGAAAACAGAATGATGTGAAATTGTGCTTCGTGGAACATAATTCTGGGTGCCATTTAAAAACCATAAGTGCTAATGACTCCATTCCTTTTTGTGGTTGTAGGGGCTGTTGATTGGAGAACACTAAAACAAACCTAACCTCTCTAGGACATTCAGAAGCCAAGTTATTAGCCCACAAAGGTGTAACTGGACTACTTCTTTAAATTGACACCAGATCTGGTGACCTTTGTGACATGGTTTGACCCCCTTAGGAAAGTGCTATCATCATGAAACGTTCAGATCACTTACAACTCAATAGATTCTACCTTCCTGTAACGTTTCAGTCTGATTGGACCTTGTTTTCACACAAATGAACCCAGAATGATGTGAAATTGTGCTTAGTGCAGCATAATTCTGGGTGCCATTTAAAAACCATAAGTGCTAATGACTCCATTCCTTTTTGTGGTTGTAGGGGCTGTTGATTGGAGTATACTAAAACAAACCTGATCTCTCTAGGACATTCAGAAGCCAAGTTATAAGCCCACAAAGGTGTAGCTGGAATACTTCTTTAAATTGACACCAGATCCGGTGACCTTTGGGACATGGTTTGACCCCCTTAGGAAAGTGCTATCATCATGAAACGTTCAGATCACTTACAACTCAATAGATTCTACCTTCCTGTAACATTTTGGCCTGATTGGACCTTGTTTTCACACAAATTGACCCAGAATGATGTGAAATTGTGCTTCGTGCAACATAATTCTGGGTGCCATTTACAAACCATAAGTGCTAATGACTCCATTCCTTTTTGTGGTTGTAGGGGCTGTTGGTTGGAGTACATTAAAACGAACCTGATCTCTCTAGGACATTCAGAAGCCAAGTTATAAGCCCACAAATGTGTAACTGGACTACTTCTTTAAATTGACACCAGATCCGGTGACCTTTGGGACATGGTTTGACCCCCTTAGGAAAGTGCTATCATCATGAAACGTTCAGATCACTTACACCTCAATAGATTCTACCTTCCTGTAACGTTTCAGCCTGATTGGACCTTGTTTTCACACAAATTGACCCAGAATGATGTGAAATTGTGCTTCGTGCAACATAATTCTGGGTGCCATTTACAAACCATAAGTGCTAATGACTCCATTCCTTTTTGTGGTTGTAGGGGCTGTTGATTGGAGTATACTAAAACAAACCTGATCTCTCTAGGACATTCAGAAGCCACGTTATAAGCCCACAAATGTGTAACTGGACTACTTCTTTAAATTGACACCAGATCCGGTGACCTTTAGGACATGGTTTGACGGCCTTAGGAAAGTGCTATCATCATGAAACGTTCAGATCACTTACAACTCAATAGATTCTACCTTCCTGTAACGTTTCAGTCTGATTGGACCTTGTTTTCACACAAAGTAACCCAGAATGATGTGAAATTGTGCTTCGTGCAACATAATTCTGGGTGCCATTTACAAACCATAAGTGCTAATGACTACATTCCTTTTTGTGGTTGTAGGGGCTGCTGATTGGAGAAAACTAAAACAAACCTAACCTCTCTAGGACATTCAGAAGCCAAGTTATTAGCCCACAAAGGTGTAACTGGACTACTTCTTTAAAGTGACACCAGGCCCGGTGACCTTTGGGACATGGTTTGACCCCCTATAGGAATGTGTGATCATCTTGAAACGTTCAGATCACTCACAACTCAATAGATTCTACCCTCTTGTAGCGTTTCAGCCTGATTGGACCTTGTTTTCACACAAATGAACCCAGAATGATGTGAAATTGTGCTTCGTGCAACATAAATCTGGGTGCCATTTACAAACCTTAAGTGCTAATGACTCCATACCTTTTTGTGGTTGTAGGGGCTGTTGATTGGAGTACACTAAAACAAACCTGATATCTCTAGGACATTCAGAAGCCAAGTTACAAGCCCACAAATGTGTAACTGGACTACTTCTTTAAATTGACATCAGATCCGGTGACCTTTGGGACATGGTTTGACCCCCTTAGGAAAGTGATATCATCATGAAACGTTCAGATCACTTACAACTCAATAGATTCTACCTTCCTGTAACGTTTCAGCCTGATTGGACCTTGTTTTCACACAAATGAACCCAGAATGATGTGAAATTGTGCTTAGTGCATCATAATTCTGGGTGCCATTTAAAAACCTTAAGTGCTAATGACTCCATTCCTTTTTGTGGTTGTAGGGGCTGTTGATTGTAGTATACTAAATCCAACCTGATCTCTCTAGGACATTCAGAAGCCAAGTTATAAGCCCACAAATGTGTAACTGGACTACTTCTTTAAATTGACACCAGATCTGGTGACCTTTGTGACATGGTTTGACCCCCTTAGGAAAGTGCTATCATCATGAAACGTTCAGATCACTTACAACTCAATAGATTCTACCTTCCTGTAACGTTTCAGTCTGATTGGACCTTGTTTTCACACAAATGAACCCAGAATGATGTGAAATTGTGCTTCGTGCAACATAATTCTGGGTGCCATTTACAAACCATAAGTGCTAATGACTCCATTCCTTTTTGTGGTTGTAGGGGCTGTTGATTGGAGTATACTAAAACAAACCTGATCTCTCTAGGACATTCAGAAGCCAAGTTATAAGCCCACAAAGGTGTAACTGGACTACTTCTTTAAATTGACACCAGATCCGGTGATCTTTGGGACATGGTTTGACCCCCTTAGGAAAGTGCTATCATCATGAAACGTTCAGATCACTTACAACTCAATAGATTCTACCTTCCTGTAACATTTCAGCCTGATTGGACATTGTTTTCACACAAATAGACCCAGAATGATGTGAAATTGTGCTTCGTGGAACATAATTCTGGGTGCCATTTACAAACCATAAGTGCTAATGACTCCATTCCTTTTTGTGGTTGTAGGGGCTGTTGATTGGAGAACACTAAAACAAAACTAACCTCTCTAGGACATTCAGAAGCCAAGTTATTAGCCCACAAAGGTGTAACTGGACTACTTCTTTAAAGTGACACCAGGCCCGGTGACCTTTGGGACATGGTTTGACCTCCTATAGGAATGTGTGATCATCTTGAAACGTTCAGATCACTTACAACTCAATAGATTCTACCTTCCTGTAACATTTCAGCCTGATTGGACCTTGTTTGCACACAAATGAACACAGAATGATGTGAAATTGTGCTTCGTGGAACATAATTCTGGGTGCCATTTACAAACCATAAGTGCTAATGACTCCATTCCTTTTTGTGGTTGTAGGGGCTGTTGATTGGAGAACACTAAAACAAACCTAACCTCTCTAGGACATTCAGAAGCCAAGTTATTAGCCCACAAAGGTGTAACTGGACTACTTCTTTAAATTGACACCAGATCTGGTGACCTTTGTGACATGGTTTGACCCCCTTAGGAAAGTGCTATCATCATGAAACGTTCAGATCACTTACAACTCAATAGATTCTACCTTCCTGTAACGTTTCGGTCTGATTGGACCTTGTTTTCACACAAATGAACCCAGAATGATGTGAAATTGTGCTTAGTGCAGCATAATTCTGGGTGCCATTTAAAAACCATAAGTGCTAATGACTCCATTCCTTTTTGTGGTTGTAGGGGATGTTGATTGGAGTATACTAAAACAAACCTGATCTCTCTAGGACATTCAGAAGCCAAGTTATAAGCCCACAAAGGTGTAGCTGGAATACTTCTTTAAATTGACACCAGATCCGGTGACCTTTGGGACATGGTTTGACCCCCTTAGGAAAGTGCTATCATCATGAAACGTTCAGATCACTTACAACTCAATAGATTCTACCTTCCTGTAACATTTTGGCCTGATTGGACCTTGTTTTCACACAAATTGACCCAGAATGATGTGAAATTGTGCTTCGTGCAACATAATTCTGGGTGCCATTTACAAACCATAAGTGCTAATGACTCCATTCCTTTTTGTGGTTGTAGGGGCTGTTGGTTGGAGTACATTAAAACGAACCTGATCTCTCTAGGATATTCAGAAGCCAAGTTATAAGCCCACAAATGTGTAACTGGACTACTTCTTTAAATTGACACCGGATCCGGTGACCTTTGGGACATGGTTTGACCCCCTTAGGAAAGTGCTATCATCATGAAACGTTCAGATCACTTACAACTCAATAGATTCTACCTTCCTGTAACGTTTCAGCCTGATTGGACCTTGTTTTCACACAAATTGACCCAGAATGATGTGAAATTGTGCTTCGTGCAACATAATTCTGGGTGCCATTTACAAACCATAAGTGCTAATGACTCCATTCCTTTTTGTGGTTGTAGGGGCTGTTGATTGGAGTACACTAAAACAAACCTGATCTCTCTAGGACATTCAGAAGCCACGTTATAAGCCCACAAATGTGTAACTGGACTACTTCTTTAAATTGACACCAGATCCGGTGACCTTTGGGACATGGTTTGACGGCCTTAGGAAAGTGCTATCATCATGAAACGTTCAGATCACTTACAACTCAATAGATTCTACCTTCCTGTAACATTTCAGTCTGATTGGACCTTGTTTTCACACAAATGAACCCAGAATGATGTGAAATTGTGCTTCGTGCAACATAATTCTGGGTGCCATTTACAAACCATAAGTGCTAATGACTCCATTCCTTTTTGTGGTTGTAGGGGCTGCTGATTGGAGAAAACTAAAACAAACCTAACCTCTCTAGGACATTCAGAAGCCAAGTTATTAGCCCACAAAGGTGTAACTGGACTACTTCTTTAAAGTGACACCAGGCCCGGTGACCTTTGGGACATGGTTTGACCCCCTATAGGAATGTGTGATCATCTTGAAACGTTCAGATCACTCACAACTCAATAGATTCTACCCTCTTGTAGCGTTTCAGCCTGATTGGACCTTGTTTTCACACAAATGAACCCAGAATGATGTGAAATTGTGCTTCGTGCAACATAATTCTGGGTGCCATTTACAAACCTTAAGTGCTAATGACTCCATACCTTTTTGTGGTTGTAGGGGCTGTTGATTGGAGTACACTAAAACAAACCTGATCTCTCTAGGACATTCAGAAGCCAAGTTATAAGCCCACAAATGTGTAACTGAACTACTTCTTTAAATTGACACCAGATCCGGTGACCTTTGGGACATGGTTTGACCCCCTTAGGAAAGTGCTATCATCATGAAACGTTCAGATCAATTACAACTCAATAGATTCTACCTTCCTGTAATGTTTCAGCCTGATTGGACCTTGTTTTCACACAAATGGACCCAGAATGATGTGAAATTGTGCTTCGTGCAACATAATTCTGGGTGCCATTTACAAACCATAAGTGCTAATGACGCCATTCATTTTTGTGGTTTTAGGGGCTGTTGATTGGAGTACACTAAAACAAACCTGATCTCTCTAGGACATTCAGAAGCCAAGTTATAAGCCCACAAATGTGTAACTGAACTACTTCTTTAAATTGACACCAGATCCGGTGACCTTTGGGACATGGTTTGACCCCCTTAGGAAAGTGCTATCATCATGAAACGTTCAGATCACTTACAACTCAATAGTTTCTACCTTCCTGTAACGTTTCAGCCTGATTGGACCTTGTTTTCACACAAATGGACCCAGAATGATGTGAAATTGTGCTTCGTGCAATATAATTCTGGGTGCCATTTACAAACCATAAGTGCTAATGACTCCATTCCTTTTTGTGGTTGTAGGGGCTGTTGATTGGAGTACACTAAAACAAACCTGATCTCTCTAGGACATTCAGAAGCCAAGTTATAAGCCCACAAATGTGTAACTGGACTACTTCTTTAAATTGACACCAGATCCGGTGACCTTTGGGACATGGTTTGACCCCCTTAGGAAAGAGCTATCATCATGAAACGTTCAGATCACTTACAACTCAATAGATTCTACCTTCCTGTAGCGTGTCCACCTGATTGGACCTTGTTTTCACACAAATGGACCCAGAATGATGTGAAATTGTGCTTCGTGCAACATAATTCTGGGTGCTATTTACAAACCATAAGTGCTAATGACTCCATTCCTTTTTGTGGTTGTAGGGGCTGTTGATTGGAGTACATTAAAACAAACCTGATCTCTCTAGGACATTCAGAAGCCAAGTTATAAGCCCACAAATGTGTAACTGGACTACTTCTTTAAATTGACACCAGATCCGGTGACCTTTGGGACATGGTTTGACCCCCTTAGGAAAGTGTTATCATCATGAAACGTTCAGATCACTTACAACTCAATAGATTCTACCTTCCTGTAATGTTTCAGCCTGATTGGACCTTGTTTTCACACAAATGAACCCAGAATTATGTGAAATTGTGCTTCGTGCAACATAATTCTGGGTGCCATTTACAAACCATAAGTGCTAATGACTCCATTCCTTTTTTTGGTTGTAGGGGCTGTTGATTGGAGTACACTAAAACAAACCTAACCTCTCTAGGACATTCAGAAGCCAAGTTATAAGCCCTCAAAGGTGTAACTGGACTACTTCTTTAAAGTGACACCAGGCCCGGTGACCTTTGGGACATGGTTTTACCCCCTATAGGAATGTGCAATCATCATGAAACGTTCAGATCACTTACAAATCAATAGATTCTACCTTCTTGTAACGTTTCAGCCTGATTGGACCTTGTTTTCACACAAATGGACCCAGAATGATGTGAAATTGTGCTTCGTGCAACATAATTCTGGGTGCCATTTACAGACCATAAGTGCTAATTACTCCATTCCTTTTTGAGGTTGTAGGGGCTGTTGATTGGAGTACACTAAAACAAACCTGATCTCTCTAGGACATTCAGAAGCCAAGTTATAAGCCCTCAAAGGTGTAACTGGACTACTTCTTTAAAGTGACACCAGGCCCGGTGACCTTTGGGACATGGTTTGACCCCCTATAGGAATGTGCGATCATCATGAAACGTTCAGATCACTTACAAATCAATAGATTCTACCTTCTTGTAACGTTTCAGCCTGATTGGACCTTGTTTTCACACAAATGGACCCAGAATGATGTGAAATTGTGATTCGTGCAACATAATTCTGGGTGCCATTTACAAACCATAAGTGCTAATGACTCCATTCCTTTTTGTGGTTGTAGGGGCTGTTGGTTGGAGTACATTAAAACAAACCTGATCTCTCTAGGACATTCAGAAGCCAAGTTATAAGCCCACAAATGTGTAACTGGACTTCTTCTTTAAATTGACACCAGATCCGGTGACCTTTGGGACATGGTTTGACCCCCTTAGGAAAGTGCTATCATCATGAAACGTTCAGATCACTCACAACTCAATAGATTCTACCTTCCTGTAACGTTTCAGCCTGATTGGACCTTGTTTTCACACAAATGAACCCAGAATGATGTGAAATTGTGCTTCGTGCAACATAATTCTGGGTGCCATTTACAAACCTTAAGTGCTAATGACTCCATTCCTTTTTGTGGTTGTAGGGGCTGTTGATTGGAGTACACTAAAACAAACCTGATCTCTCTAGGACATTCAGAAGCCAAGTTATAAGCCCACAAATGTGTAACCGGACTACTTCTTTAAAATGACACCAGATCTGGTGACCTTTGGGACATGGTTTGACCCCCTTAGGAAAGTGCTATCATCATGAAACGTTCAGATCACTTACAACTCAATAGATTCTACCTTCCTGTAAAGTTTCAGCCTGATTGGACCTTGTTTTCACATAAATGAACCCAGAATGATGTGAAATTGTGCTTCGTGCAACATAATTCTGGGTGCCATTTAAAAACCATAAGTGCTAATGACTCCATTCCTTTTTGTGGTTGTAGGGGCTGTTGATTGGAGTATACTAAAAAGAACCTGATCTCTCTAGGACATTCAGAAGTCAAGTTATTTGCCCACAAAGGTGTAACTGGACTACTTCTTTAAAGTGACACCAGGCCCGGTGACCTTTGGGACATGGTTTGACCCCCTATAGGAATGTGTGATCATCTTGAAACGTTCAGATCACTTACAACTCAATAGATTCTACCTTCCTGTAACTTTTCAGCCTGATTGGACCTTGTTTTCACACAAATGGACCCAGAATGATGTGAAATTGTGCTTCGTGCAATATAATTCTGGGTGCCATTTACAAACCATAAGTGCTAATGACTCCAGTCCTTTTTGTGGTTGTAGGGGCTGTTGATTGGAGTACAATAAAACAAACCTGATCTCTCTAGGACATTCAGAAGCCAAGTTATAAGCCCACAAATGTGTAACTGGACTACTTCTTTAAATTGACACCAGATCCGGTGACCTTTGGGACATGGTTTGTCCCCCTTAGGAAAGAGCTATCACCATGAAACGTTCAGATCACTTACAACTCAATAGATTCTATCTTCCTGTAGCGTGTCCGCCTGATTGGACCTTGTTTTCACACAAAAGGACCCAGAATGATGTGAAATTGTGCTTCGTGCAACATAATTCTGGGTGCCATTTACAAACCATAAGTGCTAATGACTCCATTCCTTTTTGTGGTTGTAGGGGCTGTTGATTGGAGTACATTAAAACAAACCTGATCTCTCTAGGACATTCAGAAGCCAAGTTATAAGCCCACAAATGTGTAACTGGACTACTTCTTTAAATTGACACCAGATCCGGTGACCTTTGGGACATGGTTTGACCCCCTTAGGAAAGTGCTATCATCATGAAACGTTCAGATCACTTACAACTCAATAGATTCTACCTTCCTGTAACGTTTCAGCCTGATTGGACCTTGTTTTCACACAAATTAACCCAGAATGATGTGAAATTGTGCTTCGTGCAACATAATTCTGGGTGCCATTTACAAACCATAAGTGCTAATGACTCCATTCCTTTTTTGGTTGTAGGGGCTGTTGATTGGAGTACACTAAAACAAACCTAACCTCTCTAGGACATTCAGAAGCCAAGTTATAAGCCCACAAAGGTGTAACTGGACTACTTCTTTAAAGTGACACCAGGCCCGGTAACCTTTGGGACATGGTTTTACCCACTATAGGAATGTGCGATCATCATGAAACGTTCAGATCACTTACAAATCAATAGATTCTACCTTCTTGTAACGTTTCAGCCTGATTGGACCTTGTTTTCACACAAATGGACCCAGAATGATGTGAAATTGTGCTTCGTGCAACATAATTCTGGGTGCCATTTAAAAACCATAAGTGCTAATGACTCCATTCCTTTTTGTGGTTGTAGGGGCTGTTGATTAGAGTATAATAAAAAGAACCTGATCTCTCTAGGACATTCAGAAGCCAAGTTATAAGCCCACAAAGGTGTAACTGGACTACTTCTTTAAATTGACACCAGATCCGGTGACCTTTGGGACATGGTTTGACCCCCTATAGGAATGTGCGATCATCATGAAACGTTCAGATCACTTACAACTCAATAGATTCTACCTTCCTGTAACATTTCAGCCTGATTGGACCTTGTTTTCACACAAATGAATCCAGAATGATGTGAAATTGTGCTTCATGCAACATAATTCTGGGTTCCATTTAAAAACCATAAGTGCTAATGACTCAATTCCTTTTTGTGGTTGTAGGGGCTGTTGATTGGAGTACACTAAAACAAACCTGATCTCTCTAGGACATTCAGAAGCCAAGTTATAAGCCCACAAATGTGTAACTGGACTACTTCTTTAAATTGACACCAGATCCGGTGACCTTTGGGACATGGTTTGACCCCCTTAGGAAAGAGCTATCATCATGAAACGTTCAGATCATTTACAACTCAATAGATTCTACCTTCCTGTAGCGTGTCCGCCTGATTGGACCTTGTTTTCACACAAATGGACCCAGAATGATGTGAAATTGTGCTTCGTGCAAATTAATTCTGGGTGCCATTTACAAACCATAAGTGCTAATGACTCCATTCCTTTTTGTGGTTGTAGGGGCTGTTGATTGGAGTACATTAAAACAAACCTGATCTCTCTAGGACATTCAGAAGCCAAGTTATAAGCCCACAAAGGTGTAACTGGACTACTTCTTTAAATTGACACCAGATCCGGTGACCTTTGGGACATGGTTTGACCCCCTTAGGAAAGTGCTATCATCATGAAACGTTCAGATCACTTACAACTCAATAGATTCTACCTTCCTGTAACATTTCAACCTGATTGGACCTTGTTTTCACACAAATGAATCCAGAATGATGTGAAATTGTGCTTCGTGCAACATAATTCTGGGTTCCATTTAAAAACCATAAGTGCTAATGACTCAATTCCTTTTTGTGGTTGTAGGGGCTATTGATTGGAGTACACTAAAACAAACCTGATCTCTCTAGGACATTCAGAAGCCAAGTTATAAGCCCACAAATGTGTAACTGGACTACTTCTTTAAATTGACACCAGATCCGGTGACCTTTGGGACATGGTTTGACCCCCTTAGGAAAGAGCTATCATCATGAAACGTTCAGATCATTTACAACTCAATAGATTCTACCTTCCTGTAGCGTGTCCGCCTGATTGGACCTTGTTTTCACACAAATGGACCCAGAATGATGTGAAATTGTGCTTCGTGCAACATAATTCTGGGTGCCATTTACAAACCATAAGTGCTAATGACTCCATTCCTTTTTTTGGTTGTAGGGGCTGTTGATTGGAGTACACTAAAACAAACCTAACCTCTCTAGGACATTCAGAAGCCAAGTTATAAGCCCACAAAGGTGTAACTGGACTACTTCTTTAAAGTGACACCAGGCCCGGTGACCTTTGGGACATGGTTTTACCCCCTATAGGAATGTGCGATCATCTTGAAATGTTCAGATCACTTAAAACTCAATAGATTCTACCTTCTTGTAGCGTTTCAGCCTGATTGGACCTTGTTTTCACACAAATGGACCCAGAATGATGTGAAATTGTGCTTCGTGCAACATAATTCTGGGTGCCATTTACAAACCTTAAGTGCTAATGACTCCATTCCTTTTTGAGGTTGTAGGGGCTGTTGATTGGAGTACACTAAAACAAACCTGATCTCTCTAGGACATTCAGAAGCCAAGTTATAAGCCCTCAAAGGTGTAACTGGACTACTTCTTTAAAGTGACACCAGGCCCGGTGACCTTTGGGACATGGTTTGACCCCCTATAGGAATGTGCGATCATCATGAAACGTTCAGATCACTTACAACTCAATAGATTCTACCTTCCTGTAACGTTTCAGCCTGATTGGACCTTGTTTTCACACAAATGAACCCAGAATGATGTGAAATTGTGTTTAGTGCAGCTTCATTCTGGGTGCCATTTAAAAACCATAAGTTCTAATGACTCCATTGCTTTTTGAGGTTGTAGGGGCTGTTGATTGGAGTACACTAAAACAAACCTAACCTCTCTAGGACAATCAGAAGCCAAGTTATAAGCCCACAAAGGTGTAACTGGACTACTTCTTTAAAGTGACACCAGGCCCGGTGACCTTTGGGACATGGTTTGACCCCCTATAGGAATGTGCGATCATCTTGAAACGTTCAGATCACTTACAACTCAATAGATTCTACCTTCCTGTAACGTTTCAGCCTGATTGGACCTTGTTTTCACAGAAATGAACCCAGAATGATGTGAAATTGTGCTTCGTGCAACATAATTCTGGGTGCCATTTACAAACCTTAAGTGCTAATGACTCCATTCCTTTTTGTGGTTGTAGGGGCTGTTGATTGGAGTACACTAAAACAAACCTGATCTCTCTAGGACATTCAGAAGCCAAGTTATAAGCCCACAAATGGGTAACTGGACTACTTCTTTAAAATGACACCAGATCTGGTGACCTTTGGGACATGGTTTGACCCCCTTAGGAAAGTGCTATCATCATGAAACGTTCAGATCACTTACAACTCAATAGATTCTACCTTCCTGTAACGTTTCAGCCTGACTGGACCTTGTTTTCACATAAATGAACCCAGAATGATGTGAAATTGTGCTTCGTGCAACATAATTCTGGGTGCCATTTACAAACCATAAGTGCTAATGACTCCATTCCTTTTTGTGGTTGTAGGGGCTGTTGATTGGAGTATACTAAAAAGAACCTGATCTCTCTAGGACATTCAGAAGCCAAGTTATAAGCCCACAAAGGTGTAACTGGACTACTTCTTTAAAGTGACACCTGGCTCGGTGACCTTTGGGACATGGTTTGACCCCCTATAGGAATGTGCGATCATCATGAAACGTTCA
This sequence comes from Nothobranchius furzeri, assembly GCF_043380555.1. Classification (NCBI taxonomy): domain Eukaryota; kingdom Metazoa; phylum Chordata; class Actinopteri; order Cyprinodontiformes; family Nothobranchiidae; genus Nothobranchius; species Nothobranchius furzeri. The sequence goes on along the minus strand of NC_091741.1, from coordinate 24,413,314 downwards.
GATCACTTACAACTGAATAGATTCTACCTTCTTGTAACGTTTCAGCCTGAATGGACCTTGTTTTCACACAAATGGACCCAGAATGATGTGAAATTGTGCTTCGTGCAACATAATTCTGGGTGCCATTTACAAACCATAAGTGCTAATGACTCCATTCCTTTTTGTGGTTTTAGGGGCTGTTGATTGGAGAACACTAAAACAAACCTAACCTCTCTAGGACATTCAGAAGCCAAGTTATAAGCCCACAAAGGTGTAACTGGACTACTTCTTTAAAGTGACACCAGATCCGGTGACCTTTGGGACATGGTTTGACCCCCTATAGGAATGTGCGATCATCTTGAAACGTTCAGATCACTTACAACTCAATAGATTCTACCTTGTTGTAACGTTTCAGCCTGATTGGACCTTGTTTTCACACAAATGAACCCAGAATGATGTGAAATTGTGCTTAGTGCAGCTTCATTCTGGGTGCCATTTAAAAACCATAAGTTCTAATGACTCCATTGCTTTTTGAGGTTGTAGGGGCTGTTGATTGGAGTACACTAAAACAAACCTAACCTCTCTAGGACAATCAGAAGCCAAGTTATAAGCCCACAAAGGTGTAACTGGACTACTTCTTTAAAGTGACACCAGGCCCGGTGACCTTTGGGACATGGTTTGACCCCCTATAGGAATGTGCGATCATCTTGAAACGTTCAGATCACTTACAACTCAATAGATTCTACCTTCCTGTAACGTTTCAGCCTGATTGGACCTTGTTTTCACAGAAATGAACTAGGAATGATGTGAAATTGTGCTTCGTGCAACATAATTCTGGGTGCCATTTACAAACCTTAAGTGCTAATGACTCCATTCCTTTTTGTGGTTGTAGGGGCTGTTGATTGGAGTACACTAAAACAAACCTGATCTCTCTAGGACATTCAGAAGCCAAGTTATAAGCCCACAAATGGGTAACTGGACTACTTCTTTAAAATGACACCAGATCTGGTGACCTTTGGGACATGGTTTGACCCCCTTAGGAAAGTGCTATCATCATGAAACGTTCATATCACTTACAACTCAATAGATTCTACCTTCCTGTAACGTTTCAGCCTGACTGGACCTTGTTTTCACATAAATGAACCCAGAATGATGTGAAATTGTGCTTCGTGCAACATAATTCTGGGTGCCATTTACAAACCATAAGTGCTAATGACTCCATTCCTTTTTGTGGTTGTAGGGGCTGTTGATTGGAGTATACTAAAAAGAACCTGATCTCTCTAGGACATTCAGAAGCCAAGTTATAAGCCCACAAAGGTGTAACTGGACTACTTCTTTAAAGTGACACCTGGCTCGGTGACCTTTGGGACATGGTTTGACCCCCTATAGGAATGTGCGATCATCATGAAACGTTCAGATCACTTACAACTGAATAGATTCTACCTTCTTGTAACGTTTCAGCCTGAATGGACCTTGTTTTCACACAAATGGACCCAGAATGATGTGAAATTGTGCTTCGTGCAACATAATTCTGGGTGCCATTTACAAACCATAAGTGCTAATGACTCCATTCCTTTTTGTGGTTTTAGGGGCTGTTGATTGGAGAACACTAAAACAAACCTAACCTCTCTAGGACATTCAGAAGCCAAGTTATAAGCCCACAAAGGTGTAACTGGACTACTTCTTTAAAGTGACACCAGATCCGGTGACCTTTGGGACATGGTTTGACCCCCTATAGGAATGTGCGATCATCTTGAAACGTTCAGATCACTTACAACTTAATAGATTCTACCTTGTTGTAACGTTTCAGCCTGATTGGACCTTGTTTTCACACAAATGAACCCAGAATGATGTGAAATTGTGCTTTGTGCAGCATAATTCTGGGTGCCATTTACAAACCATAAGTGCTAATGACTCCATTCCTTTTTGTGGTTGTAGGGGCTGTTGATTGGAGAACACTAAAACAATCCTAACCTCTCTAGGACATTCAGAAGCCAAGTTATAAGCCCACAAATGTGTAACTGGACTGCTTCTTTAAGGTGACACCAGGCCCGGTGACCTTTGGGACATGGTTTGACCCCCTATAGGAATGTGCGATCATCTTGAAACGTTCAGATAGCTTACAACTCAATAGATTCTACCTTCCTGTAACGTTTCAGCCTGATTGGACCTTGTTTTCACACAAATGAACCCAGAATGATGTGAAATTGTGCTTCGTGCAATATAATTCTGGGTGCCATCTAAAAACCATAAGTGCTAATGACTCCATTCCTTTTTGTGGTTGTAGGGGCTGTTGATTGGAGTATACTAAAACAAACCTGATCTCTCTAGGACATTCAGAAGCCAAGTTATAAGCCCACAAAGGTGTAACTGGACTACTTCTTTAAATTGACACCAGATCCGGTGACCTTTGGGACATGGTTTGACCCCCTTAGGAAAGTGCTATCATCATGAAACGTTCAGATCACTTACAACTCAATAGATTCTACCTTCCTGTAACGTTTCAGCCTGATTGGACCTTGTTTTCACACAAATGAACCCAGAATGATGTGAAATTGTGCTTCGTGCAACATAATTCTGGGTGCCATTTACAAACCATAAGTGCTAATGACTCCATTCCTTTTTGTGGTTGTAGGGGCTGTTGGTTGGAGTACATTAAAACAAACCTGATCTCTCTAGGACATTCAGAAGCCAAGTTATAAGCCCGCAAATGTGTAACTGGACTACTTTTTTAAATTGACACCAGATCCGGTGACCTTTGGGACATGGTTTGACCCCCTTAGGAAAGTGCTATCATCATGAAACGTTCAGATCACTTACACCTAAATAGATTCTACCTTCCTGTAACGTTTCAGCCTGATTGGACCTTGTTTTCACATAAATGAACCCAGAATGATGTGAAATTGTGATTTGTGCAGCATAATTCTGGGTGCCATTTACAAACCATAGGTGCTAATGACTCCATTCCTTTTTGTGGTTGTAGGGGCTGTTGATTGGAGTACACTAAAACAAACCTAACCTCTCTAGGACATTCAGAAGCCAAGTTATAAGCCCACAAAGGTGTAACTGGACTACTTCTTTAAGGTGACACCAGACCCGGTGACCTTTGGGACATGGTTTGACCACCTATAGGAATGTGCGATCATCTTGAAACGTTCAGATCACTTACAACTCAATAGATTTTAGTTTCCTGTAACGTTTCAGCCTGATTGGACCTTGTTTTCACACAAATGAACCCAGAATGATGTGAAATTGTGCTACCTGCAACATAATTCTGGGTGCCATTTAAAAACCATAAATGCTAATGACTCCATTCCTTTTTGGGGTTGTAGGGGCTGTTGATTGGAGTACACTAAAACAAACCTGATCTCTCTAGGACATTCAGAAGCCAAGTTATAAGCCCTCAAAGGTGTAAATGGACTACTTCTTTAAAGTGACACCAGACCCGGTGACCTTTGGGACATGGTTTGACCCCCTATAGGAATGTGCGATCATCATGAAACGTTCAGATCACATACAACTAAATAGATTCTACCTTCTTGTAACGTTTCAGCCTGATTGGACCTTGTTTTCACACAAATGAACCCAGAATGATGTGAAATTGTGCTTAGTGCAGCATAATTCTGGGTGCCATTTAAAAACCATAAGTGCTAATGACTCCATTCCTTTTTGGGTTGTAGGGGCTGTTGATTGGAGTATACTAAAACAAACCTGATCTCTCTAGGACATTCAGAAGCCAAGTTATAAGCCCACAAAGGTGTAACTGGACTACTTCTTTAAATTGACACCAGATCTGATGACCTTTGGGACATGGTTTGACCCCCTTAGGAAAGTGCTATCATCATGAAACGTTCAGATCACTTACAACTCAATAGATTCTACATTCCTGTAACATTTCAGCCTGATTGGACCTTGTTTTCACACAAATGAACCCAGAATGATGTGAAATTGTGCTTCGTGCAACATAATTCTGGGTGCCATTTAAAAACCATAAGTGCTAATGACTCCATTCCTTTTTGAGGTTGTAGAGGCTGTTGATTGGAGTACACTAAAACAAACCTGATCTCTCTAGGACATTCAGAAGCCAAGTTATAAGCCCTCAAAGGTGTAAATGGACTACTTCTTTAAAGTGACACCAGGCCCGGTGACCTTTGGGACATGATTTGACCCCCTATAGGAATGTGCGATCATCATGAAACGTTCAGATCACTTACAACTCAATAGATTCGACCTTCTTGTAACCTTTCAGCCTGATTGGACCTTGTTTTCACACAAATGAACCCAGAATGATGTGAAATTTTGATTATTGCAGCATATTTCTGGGTGCCCTTTACAAACCTTAAGTGCTAATGACTCCATTCCTTTTTGTGGTTGTAGGGGCTGTTGATTGGAGTACACTAAAACAAACCTTATCTCTCTAGGACATTCAGAAGCCAAATTATATGCCCACAAATGTGTAACTGGACTACTTCTTTAAATTGACACCAGATCCGGTGACCTTTGGGACATGGTTTGACCCCCTTAGGAAAGTGCTATCATCATGAAACGTTCAGATCACTTTCAACTCAATAGATTCTACCTTCCTGTAACGTTTCAGCCTGATTGGACCTTGTTTTCACACAAATGAACCCAGAATGATGTGAAATTGTGCTTCGTGCAACATAATTCTGGGTGCCATTTACAAACCATAAGTGCTAATGACTCCATTCCTTTTTGTGGTTGTAGGGGCTGTTGATTGGAGAACACTAAAACAAACCTAACCTCTCTAGGACATTCAGAAGCCAAGTTATAAGCCCACAAAGGTGTAACTGGACTGCTTCTTTAAAGTGACACCAGGCCCGGTGACCTTTGGGACATGGTTTGACCCCCTATAGGAATGTGCGATCATCTTGAAAAGTTCAGATCACTTACAACTCAATAGATTCTACCTTCGTGTAGCGTGTCCGCCTGATTGGACCTTGTTTTCACACAAATGGACCCAGAATGATGTGAAATTGTGCTTCGTGCAACATAATTCTGGGTGCCATTTACAAACCATAAGTGCTAATGACTCCATTCCTTTTTGTGGTTGTAGGGGCTGTTGATTGGAGTACATTAAAACAAACCTGATCTCTCTAGGACATTCAGAAGCCAAGTTATAAGCCCACAAATGTGTAACTGGACTACTTCTTTAAATTGACACCAGATCCGGTGACCTTTGGGACATAGTTTGACCCCCTTAGGAAAGTGCTATCATCATGAAACGTTCATATCACTTACAACTCAATAGATTCTACCTTCCTGTAACGTTTCAGCCTGATTGGACCCTGTTTTCACACAAATGAACCCAGAATGATGTGAAATTGTGCTTCGTGCAACATAATTCTGGGTGCCATTTACAAACCATAAGTGCTAATGACTCCATTCCTTTATGTGGTTGTAGGGGCTGTTGATTGGAGTACACTAAAACAAACCTAACCTCTCTAGGACATTCAGAAGCCAAGTTATAAGCCCACAAAGGTGTAACTGGACTACGTCTTTAAAGTGACACCAGGCCCGGTGACCTGTGGGACATGGTTTTACCCCCTATAGGAATGTGCGATCATCTTGAAATGTTCAGATCACTTAAAACTCAATAGATTCTACCTTCTTGTAGCGTTTCAGCCTGATTGGACCTTGTTTTCACACAAATGGACCCAGAATGATGTGAAATTGTGCTTAGTGCAGCATCATTCTGGGTGCCATTTAAAAACCATAAGTGCTAATGACTCCATTCCTTTTTGAGGTTGTAGGGGCTGTTGATTGGAGTACACTAAAACAAACCTAACCTCTCTAGGACAATCAGAAGCCAAGTTATAAGCCCACAAAGGTGTAACTGGACTACTTCTTTAAAGTGACACTAGATCTGGTGACCTTTGGGACATGGTTTGACCCACTTAGGAAAGTGCTATCATCATGAAACGTTCAGATCACTTACAACTCAATAGATTCTACCTTCCTGTAACGTTTCAGCCTGATTGGACCTTGTTTTCACATAAATGAACCCAGAATGATGTGAAATTGTGCTTCGTGCAACATAATTCTGGGTGCCATTTAAAAACCATAAGTGCTAATGACTCCATTCCTTTTTGTGGTTGTAGGGGCTGTTGATTGGAGTATACTAAAAAGAACCTGATCTCTCTAGGGCATTCAGAAGCCAAGTTATAAGCCCACAAAGGTGTAACTGGACTACTTCTTTAAAGTGACACCTGGCTCGGTGACCTTTGGGACATGGTTTGACCCCCTATAGGAATGTGCGATCATCATGAAACGTTCAGATCACTTACAACTCAATAGATTCTACCTTCTTGTAACGTTTCAGCCTGAATGGACCTTGTTTTCACACAAATGGACCCAGAATGATGTGAAATTGTGCTTCGTGCAACATAATTCTGGGTGCCATTTACAAACCATAAGTGCTAATGACTCCATTCCTTTTTGTGGTTGTAGGGGCTGTTGGTTGGAGTACATTAAAACAAACCTGATCTCTCTAGGACATTCAGAAGCCAAGTTATAAGCCCACAAATGTGTAACTGGACTACTTCTTTAAATTGACACCAGATCTGGTGACCTTTGTGACATGGTTTGACCCCCTTAGGAAAGTGCTATCATCATGAAACGTTCAGATCACTTACAACTCAATAGATTCTATCTTCCTGTAACGTTTCAGCCTGATTGGACCTTGTTTTCACACAAATGAACCCAGAATGATGTGAAATTGTGCTTCGTGCAACAAAATTCTGGGTGCCATTTACAAACCATAAGTGCTAATGACTCCATTCCTTTTTGTGGTTGTAGGGGCTGTTGATTGGAGAACACTAAAACAAACCTAACCTCTCTAGGACATTCAGAAGCCAAGTTATAAGCCCACAAAGGTGTAACTGGACTACTTCTTTAAAGTGACACCAGGCCCGGTGACCTTTGGGACATGGTTTGACCCCCTATAGGAATGTGCGTTCATCTTGAAACGTTCAGATCACTTACAACTCAATAGATTCTACCTTGTTGTAACGTTTCAGCCTGATTGGACCTTGTTTTCACACAAATGAACCCAGAATGATGTGAAATTGTGCTTTGTGCAGCATAATTCTGGGTGCCATTTACAAACCATAAGTGCTAATGACTCCATTCCTTTTTGTGGTTGTAGGGGCTGTTGATTGGAGAACACTAAAACAAACCTAATCTTCTAGGACATTCAGAAGCCAAGTTATAAGCCCACAAATGTGTAACTGGACTGCTTCTTTAAGGTGACACCAGGCCCGGTGACCTTTGGGACATGGTTTGACCCCCTATAGGAATGTGCGATCATCTTGAAACGTTCAGATAACTTACAACTCAATAGATTCTACCTTCCTGTAACGTTTCAGCCTGATTGGACCTTGTTTTCACACAAATGAACCCAGAATGATGTGAAATTGTGCTTCGTGCAACATAATTCTGGGTGCCATTTACAAACCATAAGTGCTAATGACTCCATTCCTTTTTGAGGTTGTAGAGGCTGTTGATTGGAGTACACTAAAACAAACCTGATCTCTCTAGGACATTCAGAAGCCAAGTTATAAGCCCTCAAAGGTGTAAATGGACTACTTCTTTAAAGTGACACCAGGCCCGGTGACCTTTGGGACATGGTTTGACCCCCTATAGGAATGTGCGATCGTCATGAAACGTTCAGATCACTTACAACTCAATAGATTCGACCTTCTTGTAACGTTTCAGCCTGATTGGACCTTGTTTTCACACAAATGAACCCAGAATGATGTGAAATTTTGCTTAGTGCAGCATAATTCTGGGTGCCCTTTACAAACCTTAAGTGCTAATGACTCCATTCCTTTTTGTGGTTGTAGGGGCTGTTGATTGGAGTACACTAAAACAAACCTTATCTCTCTAGGACATTCAGAAGCCAAATTATAAGCCCACAAAGGTGTAACTGGACTACTTCTTTAAAGTGACACCAGATCCGGTGACCTTTGGGACATGGTTTGACCCCCTTAGGAAAGTGCTATCATCATGAAACGTTCAGATCACTTACAACTCAATAGATTCAACCTTTCTGTAACGTTTCAGCCTGATTGGACCTTGTTTTCACACAAATGAACCCAGAATGATGTGAAATTGTGCTTCGTGCAACATAATTCTGCGTGCCATTTACAAACCATAAGTGCTAATGACTCCATTCCTTTTTGTGGTTGTAGGGGCTGTTGATTGGAGAACACTAAAACAAACCTAACCTCTCTAGGACATTCAGAAGCCAAGTTATAAGCCCACAAATGTGTAACTGGACTGCTTCTTTAAAGTGACACCAGGCCCGGTGACCTTTGGGACATGGTTTGACCCCCTATAGGAATGTGCGATCATCTTGAAACGTTCAGATCACTTACAACTCAATAGATTTTAGTTTCCTGTAACGTTTCAGCCTGATTGGTTCTTGTTTTCACACAAATGAACCCAGAATGATGTGAAATTGTGCTACCTGCAACATAATTCTGGGTGCCATTTAAAAACCATAAGTGCTAATGACTCCATTCCTTTTTGAGGTTGTAGGGGCTGTTGATTGGAGAACCCTAAAACAAACCTAACCTCTCTAGGACATTCAGAAGCCAAGTTATATGCCCACAAAGGTGTAACTGGACTGCTTCTTTAAAGTGACACCAGGCCCGGTGACCTTTGGGACATGGTTTGACCCCCTATAGGAATGTGCGATCATCTTGAAACGTTCAGATCACTTACAACTCAATAGATTTTACCTTCCTGTAACGTTTCAGCCTGATTGGACCTTGTTTTCACACAAATGAACCCAGAATGATGTGAAATTGTGCTTCATGCAACATAATTCTGGGTGCCATTTAAAAACCATAAGTGCTAATGCCTCCATTACTTTTTGTGGTTGTAGGGGCTCATGATTGGAGTATACTAAAACAAACATGATCTCTCTTGGACATTCAGAAGCCAAGTTATAAGCCCACAAAGGTGTAACTGGACTACTTCTTTAAATTGACACCAGATCCGGTGACCTTTGGGACATGGTTTGACCCCCTTAGGAAAGTGCTATCATCATGAAACGTTCAGATCACTTACAACTCAATAGATTCTACCTTCCTGTAACATTTCAGCCTGATTGGACCTTGTTTTCACACAAATGAACCCAGAATGATGTGAAATTGTGCTTAGTGCAGCATCATTCTGGGTGCCATTTAAAAACCATAAGTTCTAATGACTCCATTGCTTTTTTTGGTTGTAGGGGCTGTTGATTGGAGTACACTAAAACAAACCTAACCTCTCTAGGACAATCAGAAGCCAAGTTATAAGCCCACAAAGGTGTAACTGGACTACTTCTTTAAAGTGACACTAGATCTGGTGACCTTTGGGACATGGTTTGACCCACTTAGGAAAGTGCTATCATCATGAAACGTTCAGATCACTTACAACTCAATAGATTCTACCTTCCTGTAACGTTTCAGCCTGATTGGACCTTGTTTTCACATAAATGAACCCAGAATGATGTGAAATTGTGCTTCGTGCAACATAATTCTGGGTGCCATTTAAAAACCATAAGTGCTAATGACTCCATTCCTTTTTGTGGTTGTAGGGGCTGTTGATTGGAGTATACTAAAAAGAACCTGATCTCTCTAGGGCATTCAGAAGCCAAGTTATAAGCCCACAAAGGTGTAACTGGACTACTTCTTTAAAGTGACACCTGGCTCGGTGACCTTTGGGACATGGTTTGACCCCCTATAGGAATGTGCGATCATCATGAAACGTTCAGATCACTTACAACTCAATAGATTCTACCTTCTTGTAACGTTTCAGCCTGAATGGACCTTGTTTTCACACAAATGGACCCAGAATGATGTGAAATTGTGCTTCGTGCAACATAATTCTGGGTGCCATTTACAAACCATAAGTGCTAATGACTCCATTCCTTTTTGTGGTTGTAGGGGCTGTTGGTTGGAGTACATTAAAACAAACCTGATCTCTCTAGGACATTCAGAAGCCAAGTTATAAGCCCACAAATGTGTAACTGGACTACTTCTTTAAATTGACACCAGATCTGGTGACCTTTGTGACATGGTTTGACCCCCTTAGGAAAGTGCTATCATCATGAAACGTTCAGATCACTTACAACTCAATAGATTCTATCTTCCTGTAACGTTTCAGCCTGATTGGACCTTGTTTTCACACAAATGAACCCAGAATGATGTGAAATTGTGCTTCGTGCAACAAAATTCTGGGTGCCATTTACAAACCATAAGTGCTAATGACTCCATTCCTTTTTGTGGTTGTAGGGGCTGTTGATTGGAGAACACTAAAACAAACCTAACCTCTCTAGGACATTCAGAAGCCAAGTTATAAGCCCACAAAGGTGTAACTGGACTACTTCTTTAAAGTGACACCAGGCCCGGTGACCTTTGGGACATGGTTTGACCCCCTATAGGAATGTGCGTTCATCTTGAAACGTTCAGATCACTTACAACTCAATAGATTCTACCTTGTTGTAACGTTTCAGCCTGATTGGACCTTGTTTTCACACAAATGAACCCAGAATGATGTGAAATTGTGCTTTGTGCAGCATAATTCTGGGTGCCATTTACAAACCATAAGTGCTAATGACTCCATTCCTTTTTGTGGTTGTAGGGGCTGTTGATTGGAGAACACTAAAACAAACCTAATCTTCTAGGACATTCAGAAGCCAAGTTATAAGCCCACAAATGTGTAACTGGACTGCTTCTTTAAGGTGACACCAGGCCCGGTGACCTTTGGGACATGGTTTGACCCCCTATAGGAATGTGCGATCATCTTGAAACGTTCAGATAACTTACAACTCAATAGATTCTACCTTCCTGTAACGTTTCAGCCTGATTGGACCTTGTTTTCACACAAATGAACCCAGAATGATGTGAAATTGTGCTTCGTGCAACATAATTCTGGGTGCCATTTACAAACCATAAGTGCTAATGACTCCATTCCTTTTTGAGGTTGTAGAGGCTGTTGATTGGAGTACACTAAAACAAACCTGATCTCTCTAGGACATTCAGAAGCCAAGTTATAAGCCCTCAAAGGTGTAAATGGACTACTTCTTTAAAGTGACACCAGGCCCGGTGACCTTTGGGACATGGTTTGACCCCCTATAGGAATGTGCGATCGTCATGAAACGTTCAGATCACTTACAACTCAATAGATTCGACCTTCTTGTAACGTTTCAGCCTGATTGGACCTTGTTTTCACACAAATGAACCCAGAATGATGTGAAATTTTGCTTAGTGCAGCATAATTCTGGGTGCCCTTTACAAACCTTAAGTGCTAATGACTCCATTCCTTTTTGTGGTTGTAGGGGCTGTTGATTGGAGTACACTAAAACAAACCTTATCTCTCTAGGACATTCAGAAGCCAAATTATAAGCCCACAAAGGTGTAACTGGACTACTTCTTTAAAGTGACACCAGATCCGGTGACCTTTGGGACATGGTTTGACCCCCTTAGGAAAGTGCTATCATCATGAAACGTTCAGATCACTTACAACTCAATAGATTCAACCTTTCTGTAACGTTTCAGCCTGATTGGACCTTGTTTTCACACAAATGAACCCAGAATGATGTGAAATTGTGCTTCGTGCAACATAATTCTGCGTGCCATTTACAAACCATAAGTGCTAATGACTCCATTCCTTTTTGTGGTTGTAGGGGCTGTTGATTGGAGAACACTAAAACAAACCTAACCTCTCTAGGACATTCAGAAGCCAAGTTATAAGCCCACAAATGTGTAACTGGACTGCTTCTTTAAAGTGACACCAGGCCCGGTGACCTTTGGGACATGGTTTGACCCCCTATAGGAATGTGCGATCATCTTGAAACGTTCAGATCACTTACAACTCAATAGATTTTAGTTTCCTGTAACGTTTCAGCCTGATTGGTTCTTGTTTTCACACAAATGAACCCAGAATGATGTGAAATTGTGCTACCTGCAACATAATTCTGGGTGCCATTTAAAAACCATAAGTGCTAATGACTCCATTCCTTTTTGAGGTTGTAGGGGCTGTTGATTGGAGAACCCTAAAACAAACCTAACCTCTCTAGGACATTCAGAAGCCAAGTTATATGCCCACAAAGGTGTAACTGGACTGCTTCTTTAAAGTGACACCAGGCCCGGTGACCTTTGGGACATGGTTTGACCCCCTATAGGAATGTGCGATCATCTTGAAACGTTCAGATCACTTACAACTCAATAGATTTTACCTTCCTGTAACGTTTCAGCCTGATTGGACCTTGTTTTCACACAAATGAACCCAGAATGATGTGAAATTGTGCTTCATGCAACATAATTCTGGGTGCCATTTAAAAGCCATAAGTGCTAATGCCTCCATTACTTTTTGTGGTTGTAGGGGCTCATGATTGGAGTATACTAAAACAAACATGATCTCTCTTGGACATTCAGAAGCCAAGTTATAAGCCCACAAAGGTGTAACTGGACTACTTCTTTAAATTGACACCAGATCCGGTGACCTTTGGGACATGGTTTGACCCCCTTAGGAAAGTGCTATCATCATGAAACGTTCAGATCACTTACAACTCAATAGATTCTACCTTCCTGTAACATTTCAGCCTGATTGGACCTTGTTTTCACACAAATGAACCCAGAATCATGTGAAATTGTGCTTCGTGCAACATAATTCTGGGTGCCATTTACAAACCATAAGTGCTAATGACTCCATTCCTTTTTGAGGTTGTAGGGGCTGTTGATTGGAGTACACTAAAACAAACCTGATCTCTCTAGGATATTCAGAAGCCAAGTTATAAGCCCTCAAATTTGTAACTGGACTACCTCTTTAAAGTGACACCAGGCCCGGTGACCTTTGGGACATGGTTTGACCCCCTATAGGAATGTGCGATCATCATGAAACGTTCAGATCACTTACAACTCAATAGATTCTACCTTCTTGTAACGTTTCAGCCTGATTGGACCTTGTTTTCACACAAATGTTCCCAGAATGATGTGAAATTGTGCTTCGTGCAACATAAGTCTGGGTGCCATTTACAAACCATAAGTGCTAATGACTCCATTCCTTTTTGTGGTTGTAGGGGCTGTTGATTGGAGCACATTTAAACAAACCTGATCTCTCTAGGACATTCAGAAGCCAAGTTATAAGCCCACAAAGGTGTAACTGGACTACTTCTTTAAATTGACACCAGATCCGGTGACCTTTGGGACATGGTTTGACCCCCTTAGGAAAGTGCTATCATCATGAAACGTTCAGATCACTTACAACTCAATAGATTCTACCTTCTTGTAGCGTTTAAGCCTGATTGGACCTTGTTTTCACACAAATGTTCCCAGAATGATGTGAAATTGTGCTTCGTGCAACATAAGTCTGAGTGCCATTTACAAACCATAAGTGCTAATGACTCCATTCCTTTTTGTGGTTGTAGGGGCTGTTGGTTGGAGTACATTTAAACAAACCTGATCTCTCTAGGACATTCAGAAGCCAAGTTATAAGCCCACAAAGGTGTAACTGGACTACTTCTTTAAAGTGACACCAGGCCCGGTGACCTTTGGGACATGGTTTGACCCCCTTAGGAAAGTGCTATCATCATGAAACGTTCAGATCACTTACAACTCAATAGATTCTACCTTGTTGTAACGTTTCAGCCTGATTGGACCTTGTTTTCACACAAATGAACCCAGAATGATGTGAAATTGTGCTTTGTGCAGCATAATTCTGGGTGCCATTTACAAACCATAAGTGCTAATGACTCCATTCCTTTTTGTGGTTGTAGGGGCTGTTGATTGGAGAACACTAAAACAAACCTAACCTCTCTAGGACATTCAGAAGCCAAGTTATAAGCCCACAAATGTGTAACTGGACTGCTTCTTTAAGGTGACACCAGGCCCGGTGACCTTTGGGACATGGTTTGACCCCCTATAGGAATGTGCGATCATCTTGAAACGTTCAGATAACTTACAACTCAATAGATTCTACCTTCCTGTAACGTTTCAGCCTGATTGGACCTTGTTTTCACACAAATGAACCCAGAATGATGTGAAATTGTGCTTCGTGCAATATAATTCTGGGTGCCATTTAAAAACCATAACTGCTAATGACTCCATTCCTTTTTGTGGTTGTAGGGGCTGTTGATTGGAGTATACTAAAACAAACCTGATCTCTCTAGGACATTCAGAAGCCAAGTTATAAGCCCACAGAGGTGTAACTGGACTACTTCTTTAAATTGACACCAGATCCGGTGACCTTTGGGACGTGCTTTGACCCCCTTAGGAAAGTGCTATCATCATGAAACGTTCAGATCACTTACAACTCAATAGATTCTACCTTCCTGTAACATTTCAGCCTGATTGGACCTTGTTTTCACACAAATGAACCCAGAATGATGTGAAATTGTGCTTCGTGCAACATAATTCTGGGTGCCATTTAAAAACCATAAGTGCTAATGACTCCATTCCTTTTTGAGGTTGTAGAGGCTGTTGATTGGAGTACACTAAAACAAACCTGATCTCTCTAGGACATTCAGAAGCCAAGTTATAAGCCCTCAAAGGTGTAAATGGACTACTTCTTTAAAGTGACACCAGGCCCGGTGACCTTTGGGACATGGTTTGACCCCCTATAGGAATGTGCGATCGTCATGAAACGTTCAGATCACTTACAACTCAATAGATTCGACCTTCTTGTAACGTTTCAGCCTGATTGGACCTTGTTTTCACACAAATGAACCCAGAATGATGTGAAATTTTGCTTAGTGCAGCATAATTCTGGGTGCCCTTTACAAACCTTAAGTGCTAATGACTCCATTCCTTTTTGTGGTTGTAGGGGCTGTTGATTGGAGTACACTAAAACAAACCTTATCTCTCTAGGACATTCAGAAGCCAAATTATAAGCCCACAAAGGTGTAACTGGACTACTTCTTTAAAGTGACACCAGATCCGGTGACCTTTGGGACATGGTTTGACCCCCTTAGGAAAGTGCTATCATCATGAAACGTTCAGATCACTTACAACTCAATAGATTCAACCTTTCTGTAACGTTTCAGCCTGATTGGACCTTGTTTTCACACAAATGAACCCAGAATGATGTGAAATTGTGCTTCGTGCAACATAATTCTGCGTGCCATTTACAAACCATAAGTGCTAATGACTCCATTCCTTTTTGTGGTTGTAGGGGCTGTTGATTGGAGAACACTAAAACAAACCTAACCTCTCTAGGACATTCAGAAGCCAAGTTATAAGCCCACAAATGTGTAACTGGACTGCTTCTTTAAAGTGACACCAGGCCCGGTGACCTTTGGGACATGGTTTGACCCCCTATAGGAATGTGCGATCATCTCGAAACGTTCAGATCACTTACAACTCAATAGATTTTAGTTTCCTGTAACGTTTCAGCCTGATTGGTTCTTGTTTTCACACAAATGAACCCAGAATGATGTGAAATTGTGCTACCTGCAACATAATTCTGGGTGCCATTTAAAAACCATAAGTGCTAATGACTCCATTCCTTTTTGAGGTTGTAGGGGCTGTTGATTGGAGAACACTAAAACAAACCTAACCTCTCTAGGACATTCAGAAGCCAAGTTATATGCCCACAAAGGTGTAACTGGACTGCTTCTTTAAAGTGACACCAGGCCCGGTGACCTTTGGGACATGGTTTGACCCCCTATAGGAATGTGCGATCATCTTGAAACGTTCAGATCACTTACAACTCAATAGATTTTACCTTCCTGTAACGTTTCAGCCTGATTGGACCTTGTTTTCAAACAAATGAACCCAGAATGATGTGAAATTGTGCTTCATGCAACATAATTCTGGGTGCCATTTAAAAACCATAAGTGCTAATGCCTCCATTACTTTTTGTGGTTGTAGGGGCTCATGATTGGAGTATACTAAAACAAACATGATCTCTCTTGGACATTCAGAAGCCAAGTTATAAGCCCACAAAGGTGTAACTGGACTACTTCTTTAAATTGACACCAGATCCGGTGACCTTTGGGACATGGTTTGACCCCCTTAGGAAAGTGCTATCATCATGAAACGTTCAGATCACTTACAACTCAATAGATTCTACCTTCCTGTAACATTTTAGCCTGATTGGACCTTGTTTTCACACAAATGAACCCATAATCATGTGAAATTGTGCTTCGTGCAACATAATTCTGGGTGCCATTTACAAACCATAAGTGCTAATGACTCCATTCCTTTTTGAGGTTGTAGGGGCTGTTGATTGGAGTACACTAAAACAAACCTGATCTCTCTAGGATATTCAGAAGCCAAGTTATAAGCCGTCAAAGGTGTAACTGGACTACCTCTTTAAAGTGACACCAGGCCCGGTGACCTTTGGGACATGGTTTGACCCCCTATAGGAATGTGTGATCATCATGAAACGTTCAGATCACTTACAACTCAATAGATTCTACCTTCTTGTAACGTTTCAGCCTGATTGGACCTTGTTTTCACACACATGGACCCAGAATGATGTGAAATTGTGCTTCGTGCAACATAATTCTGGGTGCCATTTACAAACCATAAGTGCTAATGACTCCATTCCTTTTTGAGGTTGTAGGGGCTGTTGATTGGAGAACACTAAAACAAACCTAACCTCTCTAGGACATTCAGAAGCCAAGTTATAAGCCCACAAAGGTGTAACTGGACTACTTCTTTAAAGTGACACCAGGCCCGGTGACCTTTGGGACATGGTTTTACCCCCTATAGGAATGTGCGATCATCTTGAAACGTTCAGATCACTTACAACTCAATAGATTCTACCTTCTTGTAGCGTTTCAGCCTGATTGGACCTTGTTTTCACATAAATGTTCCCAGAATGATGTGAAATTGTGCTTTGTGCAACATAAGTCTGGGTGCCATTTACAAACCATAAGTGCTAATGACTCCATTCCTTTTTGTGGTTGTAGGGGCTGTTGATTGGAGTACATTTAAACAAACCTGATCTCTCTAGGACATTCAGAAGCCAAGTTATAAGCCCACAAAGGTGTAACTGGACTACTTCTTTAAATTGACACCAGATCCGGTAACCTTTGGGACATGGTTTGACCCCCTTAGGAAAGTTCTATCATCATGAACCGTTCAGATCACTTACAACTCAATAGATTCTACCTTCTTGTAGCGTTTAAGCCTGATTGGACCTTGTTTTCACACAAATGTTCCCCGAATGATGTGAAATTGTGCTTCGTGCAACATAAGTCTGGGTGCCATTTACAAACCATAAGTGCTAATGACTCCATTCCTTTTTGTGGTTGTAGGGGCTGTTGGTTGGAGTACATTTAAACAAACCTGATCTCTCTAGGACATTCAGAAGCCAAGTTATAAGCCCACAAAGGTGTAACTGGACTACTTCTTTAAAGTGACACCAGGCCCGGTGACCTTTGGGACATGTTTTGACCCCCTTAGGAAAGTGCTATCATCATGAAACGTTCAGATCGCTTACAACTCAATAGATTCTACCTTCTTGTAGCGTTTCAGCCTGATTGGACCTTGTTTTCACACAAATGAACCCAGAATGATGTGAAATTGTGCTTCGTGCAACATAATTCTGGGTGCCATTTAAACACCATAAGTGCTAATGACTCCATTCCTTTTTGTGGTTGTAGGGGCTGTTGATTGGAGTATACTAAAACAAACCTGATCTCTCTAGGACATTCAGAAGCCAAGTTATAAGCCCACAAAGGTGTAACTGGACTACTTCTTTAAATTGACACCAGATCCGGTGACCTTTGGGACATGGTTTGACCCCCTTAGGAAAGTGCTATCATCATGAAACGTTCAGATCACTTACAACCCAATAGATTCTACCTTCTTGTAGCGTTTCAGCCTGATTGGGCCTTGTTTTCACACAAATGAACCGAGAATGATGTGAAATTGTGCTTCGTGCAACATAATTCTGGGTGCCATTTAAACACCATAAGTGCTAATGACTCCATTCCTTTTTGTGGTTGTAGGGGCTGTTGATTGGAGTATACTAAAACAAACCTGATCTCTCTAGGACATTCAGAAGCCAAATTATAAGCCCACAAAGGTGTAACTGGACTACTTCTTTAAATTGACACCAGATCCGGTGACCTTTGGGACATGGTTTGACCCCCTTAGGAAAGGGCTATCATCATGAAACGTTCAGATCACTTACAACTCAATATATTCTACCTTCCTGTAACATTTCAGCCTGATTGGACCTTGTTTTCACACAAATGAACCCAGAATGATGTGAAATTGTTCTTCGTGCAACATAATTATGGGTGCCATTTACAAACCATATATGCTAATGACTCCATTCCTTTTTGTGGTTGTAAGGGCTGTTGATTGGAGTACACTAAAACAAACCTAACCTCTCTAGGACATTCAGAAGCCAAGTTATAAGCCCACAAAGGTGTAACTGGACTACTTCTTTAAAGTGACACCAGGCCCGGTGACCTTTGGGACATATGTTTACCCCCTATAGGAATGTGCGATCATCTTGAAACGTTCAGATCGCTTACAACTCAATAGATTCTACCTTCTTGTAGCGTTTTAGCCTGATTGGACCTTGTTTTCACACAAATGTTCCCAGAATGATGTGAAATTGTGCTTCGTGCAACATAAGTCTGGGTGCCATTTACAAACCATAAGTGCAAGTGACTCCATTCCTTTTTGTGGTTGTAGGGGCTGTTGATTGGAGTACATTTAAATAAACCTGATCTCTCTAGGACATTCAGAAGCCAAGTTATAAACCCACAAAGGTGTAACTGGACTACTTCTTTAAAGTGACACCAGGCCCGGTGACCTTTGGGACATGGTTTGACCCCCTTAGGAAAGTGCTATCATCATGAAACTTTCAGATCACTTACAACTCAATAGATTCTACCTTCTTGTAGCGTTTGAGCCTGATTGGACCTTGTTTTCACACAAATGAACCCAGAATGATGTGAAATTGTGCTTCGTGCAACATAATTCTGGGTGCCATTTAAACACCATAAGTTCTAATGACTCCATTCCTTTTTGTGGTTGTAGGGGCTGTTGCTTGGAGTATACTAAAACAAACCTGATCTCTCTTGGACATTCAGAAGCCAAGTTATAAGCCCACAAAGGTGTAACTGGACTACTTCTTTAAATTGACACCAGATCCTGTGACCTTTGGGACATGGTTTGACCCCCTTAGGAAAGTGCTTTCATCATGAAACATTCAGATCACTTACAACTCAATAGATTCTACCTTCCTGTAACATTTCAGCCTGATTGGACCTTGTTTTCACACAAATGAACCCAGAATGATGTGAAATTGTGCTTCGTGCAACATAATTCTGGGTGCCATTTAAAAACCATAAGTGCTAATGACTCCATTCCTTTTAGAGGTTGTAGGGGCCGTTGATTGGAGTACACTAAAACAAACCTGATCTCTCTAGGACATTCAGAAGCCAAGGTATAAGCCCTCAAAGGTGTAACTGGACTACTTCTTTAAAGTGACATCAGGCCCGGTGACCTTTGGGGCATGGCTTTACCCCCTATAGGAATGTGCGATCATCTTGAAACGTTCAGATCACGTACAACTCAATAGATTCTACCTTCTTGTAGCGTTTCAGCCTGATTGGACCTTGTTTTCACACAAATGGACCCAGAATGATGTGAAATTGTGCTACCTGCAACATAATTCTGGGTGCCATTTACAAACCATAAGTGCTAATGACTCCATTCCTTTTTGTGGTTGTAGGGGCTGTTGATTGGAGTACATTTAAACAAACCTGATCTCTCTAGGACATTCAGAAGCCAAGTTATAAGCCCACAAAGGTGTAACTGGACTACTTCTTTAAATTGACACAAGATCCGGTGACCTTTGGGACATGGTTTGACCCCCTTAGGAAAGTGCTATCATCATGAAACGTTCAGATCACTTACAACTCAATAGATTCTACCTTCTTGTAGCGTTTAAGCCTGATTGGACCTTGTTTTCACACAAATGTTCCCAGAATGATGTGAAATTGTGCTTTGTGCAACATAAGTCTGGGTGCCATTTACAAACCATAAGTGCTAATGACTCCATTCCTTTCTGTGGTTGTAGGGGCTGTTGGTTGGAGTACATTTAAACAAACCTGATCACTCTAGGACATTCAGAAGCCAAGTTATAAGCCCACAAAGGTGTAACTGGACTACTTCTTTAAAGTGACACCAGGCCCGGTGACCTTTGGGACATGGTTTGACCCCCTTAGGAAAGCGCTATCATCATGAAACGTTCAGATCACTTACAACTCAATAGATTCTACCTTGTTGTAACGTTTCAGCCTGATTGGACCTTGTTTTCACACAAATGAACCCAGAATGATGTGAAATTGTGCTTTGTGCAGCATAATTCTGGGTGCCATTTACAAACCATAAGTGCTAATGACTCCATTCCTTTTTGTGGTTGTAGGGGCTGTTGATTGGAGAACACTAAAACAAACCTAACCTCTCTAGGACATTCAGAAGCCAAGTTATAAGCCCACAAATGTGTAACTGGACTGCTTCTTTAAGGTGACACCAGGCCCGGTGACCTTTGGGACATGGTTTGACCCCCTTAGGAAAGTGCTATCATCATGAAACGTTCAGATCACTTACAACCCAATAGATTCTACCTTCTTGTAGCGTTTCAGCCTGATTGGGCCTTGTTTTCACACAAATGAACCGAGAATGATGTGAAATTGTGCTTCGTGCAACATAATTCTGGGTGCCATTTAAACACCATAAGTGCTAATGACTCCATTCCTTTTTGTGGTTGTAGGGGCTGTTGATTGGAGTATACTAAAACAAACCTGATCTCTCTAGGACATTCAGAAGCCAAATTATAAGCCCACAAAGGTGTAACTGGACTACTTCTTTAAATTGACACCAGATCCGGTGACCTTTGGGACATGGTTTGACCCCCTTAGGAAAGGGCTATCATCATGAAACGTTCAGATCACTTACAACTCAATATATTCTACCTTCCTGTAACATTTCAGCCTGATTGGACCTTGTTTTCACACAAATGAACCCAGAATGATGTGAAATTGTTCTTCGTGCAACATAATTATGGGTGCCATTTACAAACCATATATGCTAATGACTCCATTCCTTTTTGTGGTTGTAAGGGCTGTTGATTGGAGTACACTAAAACAAACCTAACCTCTCTAGGACATTCAGAAGCCAAGTTATAAGCCCACAAAGGTGTAACTGGACTACTTCTTTAAAGTGACACCAGGCCCGGTGACCTTTGGGACATATGTTTACCCCCTATAGGAATGTGCGATCATCTTGAAACGTTCAGATCGCTTACAACTCAATAGATTCTACCTTCTTGTAGCGTTTTAGCCTGATTGGACCTTGTTTTCACACAAATGTTCCCAGAATGATGTGAAATTGTGCTTCGTGCAACATAAGTCTGGGTGCCATTTACAAACCATAAGTGCAAGTGACTCCATTCCTTTTTGTGGTTGTAGGGGCTGTTGATTGGAGTACATTTAAATAAACCTGATCTCTCTAGGACATTCAGAAGCCAAGTTATAAACCCACAAAGGTGTAACTGGACTACTTCTTTAAAGTGACACCAGGCCCGGTGACCTTTGGGACATGGTTTGACCCCGTTAGGAAAGTGCTATCATCATGAAACTTTCAGATCACTTACAACTCAATAGATTCTACCTTCTTGTAGCGTTTGAGCCTGATTGGACCTTGTTTTCACACAAATGAACCCAGAATGATGTGAAATTGTGCTTCGTGCAACATAATTCTGGGTGCCATTTAAACACCATAAGTTCTAATGACTCCATTCCTTTTTGTGGTTGTAGGGGCTGTTGCTTGGAGTATACTAAAACAAACCTGATCTCTCTTGGACATTCAGAAGCCAAGTTATAAGCCCACAAAGGTGTAACTGGACTACTTCTTTAAATTGACACCAGATCCTGTGACCTTTGGGACATGGTTTGACCCCCTTAGGAAAGTGCTTTCATCATGAAACGTTCAGATCACTTACAACTCAATAGATTCTACCTTCCTGTAACATTTCAGCCTGATTGGACCTTGTTTTCACACAAATGAACCCAGAATGATGTGAAATTGTGCTTCGTGCAACATAATTCTGGGTGCCATTTAAAAACCATAAGTGCTAATGACTCCATTCCTTTTAGAGGTTGTAGGGGCCGTTGATTGGAGTACACTAAAACAAACCTGATCTCTCTAGGACATTCAGAAGCCAAGGTATAAGCCCTCAAAGGTGTAACTGGACTACTTCTTTAAAGTGACATCAGGCCCGGTGACCTTTGGGGCATGGCTTTACCCCCTATAGGAATGTGCGATCATCTTGAAACGTTCAGATCACGTACAACTCAATAGATTCTACCTTCTTGTAGCGTTTCAGCCTGATTGGACCTTGTTTTCACACAAATGGACCCAGAATGATGTGAAATTGTGCTACCTGCAACATAATTCTGGGTGCCATTTACAAACCATAAGTGCTAATGACTCCATTCCTTTTTGTGGTTGTAGGGGCTGTTGATTGGAGTACATTTAAACAAACCTGATCTCTCTAGGACATTCAGAAGCCAAGTTATAAGCCCACAAAGGTGTAACTGGACTACTTCTTTAAATTGACACCAGATCCGGTGACCTTTGGGACATGGTTTGACCCCCTTAGGAAAGTGCTATCATCATGAAACGTTCAGATCACTTACAACTCAATAGATTCTACCTTCTTGTAGCGTTTAAGCCTGATTGGACCTTGTTTTCACACAAATGTTCCCAGAATGATGTGAAATTGTGCTTTGTGCAACATAAGTCTGGGTGCCATTTACAAACCATAAGTGCTAATGACTCCATTCCTTTCTGTGGTTGTAGGGGCTGTTGGTTGGAGTACATTTAAACAAACCTGATCTCTCTAGGACATTCAGAAGCCAAGTTATAAGCCCACAAAGGTGTAACTGGACTACTTCTTTAAAGTGACACCAGGCCCGGTGACCTTTGGGACATGGTTTGACCCCCTTAGGAAAGCGCTATCATCATGAAACGTTCAGATCACTTACAACTCAATAGATTCTACCTTGTTGTAACGTTTCAGCCTGATTGGACCTTGTTTTCACACAAATGAACCCAGAATGATGTGAAATTGTGCTTTGTGCAGCATAATTCTGGGTGCCATTTACAAACCATAAGTGCTAATGACTCCATTCCTTTTTGTGGTTGTAGGGGCTGTTGATTGGAGAACACTAAAACAAACCTAACCTCTCTAGGACATTCAGAAGCCAAGTTATAAGCCCACAAATGTGTAACTGGACTGCTTCTTTAAGGTGACACCAGGCCCGGTGACCTTTGGGACATGGTTTGACCCCCTATAGGAATGTGCGATCATCTTGAAACGTTCAGATAACTTACAACTCAATAGATTCTACCTTCCTGTAACGTTTCAGCCTGATTGGACCTTGTTTTCACACAAATGAACCCAGAATGATGTGAAATTGTGCTTCGTGCAATATAATTCTGGGTGCCATTTAAAAACCATAACTGCTAATGACACCATTCCTTTTTGTGGTTGTAGGGGCTGTTGATTGGAGTATACTAAAACAAACCTGATCTCTCTAGGACATTCAGAAGCCAAGTTATAAGCCCACAGAGGTGTAACTGGACTACTTCTTTAAATTGACACCAGATCCGGTGACCTTTGGGACGTGGTTTGACCCCCTTAGGAAAGTGCTATCATCATGAAACGTTGAGATCACTTACAACTCAATAGATTCTACCTTCCTGTAACGTTTCAGCCTGATTGGACCTTGTTTTCACACAAATGAACCCAGAATGATGTGAAATTGTGCTTCGTGCAACATAATTCTGAGTGCCATTTACAAACCATAAGTGCTAATGACTCCATTCCTTTTTGTGGTTGTAGGGGCTGTTGGTTGGAGTACATTAAAACAAACCTGATCTCTCTAGGACATTCAGAAGCCAAGTTATAAGCCCGCAAATGTGTAACTGGACTACTTTTTTAAATTGACACCAGATCCGGTGACCTTTGGGACATGGT
The DNA here is from genome assembly GCF_043380555.1 of Nothobranchius furzeri. Classification (NCBI taxonomy): domain Eukaryota; kingdom Metazoa; phylum Chordata; class Actinopteri; order Cyprinodontiformes; family Nothobranchiidae; genus Nothobranchius; species Nothobranchius furzeri. Next base: position 24,389,311 of record NC_091741.1, on the reverse strand, counting down.
TTGACCCCCTTAGGAAAGTGCTATCATCATGAAACGTTCAGACCACTTACAACTCAATAGATTCTACCTTCCTGTAACGTTTCAGCCTGATTGGACCTTGTTTTCACATAAATGAACCCAGAATGATGTGAAATTGTGCTTTGTGCAGCATAATTCTGGGTGCCATTTACAAACCATAAGTGCTAATGACTCCATTCCTTTTTGTGGTTGTAGGGGCTGTTGATTGGAGTACACTAAAAAAAACCTAACCTCTCTAGGACATTCAGAAGCCAAGTTATAAGCCCACAAAGGTGTAACTGGACTACTTCTTTAAGGTGACACCAGACCCGGTGACCTTTGGGACATGGTTTGACCACCTATAGGAATGTGCGATCATCTTGAAACGTTCAGATCACTTACAACTCAATAGATTTTAGTTTCCTGTAACGTTTCAGCCTGATTGGACCTTGTTTTCACACAAATGAACCCAGAATGATGTGAAATTGTGCTTCGTGCAACATAATTCTGGGTGTAATTTAAAAACCATAAGTGCTAATGACTCCATTCCTTTTTGGGTTGTAGGGGCTGTTGATTGGAGTATACTAAAACAAACCTGATCTCTCTAGGACATTCAGAAGCCAAGTTATAAGCCCACAAAGGTGTAACTGGACTACTTCTTTAAATTGACACCAGATCCGGTGACCTTTGGGACATGGTTTGACCCCTTAGGAAAGTGTTATCATCATGAAACGTTCAGATCACTTACAACTCAATAGATTCTACCTTCCTGTAACATTTCAGCCTGATTGGACCTTGTTTTCACACAAATGAACCCAGAATGATGTGAAATTGTGCTTCGTGCAACATAATTCTGGGTGCCATTTAAAAATCATAAGTGCTAATGACTCCATTCCTTTTTGTGGTTGTAGGGGCTGTTGATTGGAGTATACTAAAACAAACCTGATCTCTCTAGGACATTCAGAAGCCAAGTTATAAGCCCACAGAGGTGTAACTGGACTACTTCTTTAAATTGACACCAGATCCGGTGACCTTTGGGACGTGGTTTGACCCCCTTAGGAAAGTGCTATCATCATGAAACGTTGAGATCACTTACAACTCAATAGATTCTACCTTCCTGTAACGTTTCAGCCTGATTGGACCTTGTTTTCACACAAATGAACCCAGAATGATGTGAAATTGTGCTTCGTGCAACATAATTCTGAGTGCCATTTACAAACCATAAGTGCTAATGACTCCATTCCTTTTTGTGGTTGTAGGGGCTGTTGGTTGGAGTACATTAAAACAAACCTGATCTCTCTAGGACATTCAGAAGCCAAGTTATAAGCCCGCAAATGTGTAACTGGACTACTTTTTTAAATTGACACCAGATCCGGTGACCTTTGGGACATGGTTTGACCCCCTTAGGAAAGTGCTATCATCATGAAACGTTCAGACCACTTACAACTCAATAGATTCTACCTTCCTGTAACGTTTCAGCCTGATTGGACCTTGTTTTCACATAAATGAACCCAGAATGATGTGAAATTGTGCTTTGTGCAGCATAATTCTGGGTGCCATTTAAAAACCATAAGTGCTAATGACTCCATTCCTTTTTGTGGTTGTAGGGGCTGTTGATTGGAGTACACTAAAACAAACCTAACCTCTCTAGGACATTCAGAAGCCAAGTTATAAGCCCACAAAGGTGTAACTGGACTACTTCTTTAAGGTGACACCAGACCCGGTGACCTTTGGGACATGGTTTGACCACCTATAGGAATGTGCGATCATCTTGAAACGTTCAGATCACTTACAACTCAATAGATTTTAGTTTCCTGTAACGTTTCAGCCTGATTGGACCTTGTTTTCACACAAATGAACCCAGAATGATGTGAAATTGTGCTTCGTGCAACATAATTCTGGGTGTCATTTAAAAACCATAAGTGCTAATGACTCCATTCCTTTTTGGGTTGTAGGGGCTGTTGATTGGAGTATACTAAAACAAACCTGATCTCTCTAGGACATTCAGAAGCCAAGTTATAAGCCCACAAAGGTGTAACTGGACTACTTCTTTAAATTGACACCAGATCCGGTGACCTTTGGGACATGGTTTGACCCCTTAGGAAAGTGTTATCATCATGAAACGTTCAGATCACTTACAACTCAATAGATTCTACCTTCCTGTAACATTTCAGCCTGATTGGACCTTGTTTTCACACAAATGAACCCAGAATGATGTGAAATTGTGCTTCGTGCAACATAATTCTGGGTGCCATTTAAAAACCATAAGTGCTAATGACTCCATTCCTTTTTGAGGTTGTAGAGGCTGTTGATTGGAGTACACTAAAACAAACCTGATCTCTCTAGGACATTCAGAAGCCAAGTTATAAGCCCTCAAAGGTGTAAATGGACTACTTCTTTAAAGTGACACCAGGCCCGGTGACCTTTGGGACATGGTTTGACCCCCTATAGGAATGTGCGATCGTCATGAAACGTTCAGATCACTTACAACTCAATAGATTCGACCTTCTTGTAACGTTTCAGCCTGATTGGACCTTGTTTTCACACAAATGAACCCAGAATGATGTGAAATTTTGCTTAGTGCAGCATAATTCTGGGTGCCCTTTACAAACCTTAAGTGCTAATGACTCCATTCCTTTTTGTGGTTGTAGGGGCTGTTGATTGGAGTACACTAAAACAACCCTTATCTCTCTAGGACATTCAAAAGCCAAATTATAAGCCCACAAAGGTGTAACTGGACTACTTCTTTAAAGTGACCCCAGATCCGGTGACATTTGGGACATGGTTTGACCCCCTTAGGAAAGTGCTATCATCATGAAACGTTCAGATCACTTACAACTCAATAGATTCAACCTTTCTGTAACGTTTCAGCCTGATTGGACCTTGTTTTCACACAAATGAACCCAGAATGATGTGAAATTGTGCTTCGTGCAACATAATTCTGCGTGCCATTTACAAACCATAAGTGCTAATGACTCCATTCCTTTTTGTGCTTGTAGGGGCTGTTGATTGGAGAACACTAAAACAAACCTAACCTCTCTAGGACATTCAGAAGCCAAGTTATAAGCCCACAAATGTGTAACTGGACTGCTTCTTTAAAGTGACACCAGGCCCGGTGACCTTTGGGACATGGTTTGACCCCCTATAGGAATGTGCGATCATCTTGAAACGTTCAGATCACTTACAACTCAATAGATTTTAGTTTCCTGTAACGTTTCAGCCTGATTGGTTCTTGTTTTCACACAAATGAACCCAGAATGATGTGAAATTGTGCTACCTGCAACATAATTCTGGGTGCCATTTAAAAACCATAAGTGCTAATGACTCCATTCCTTTTTGAGGTTGTAGGGGCTGTTGATTGGAGAACACTAAAACAAACCTAACCTCTCTAGGACATTCAGAAGCCAAGTTATATGCCCACAAAGGTGTAACTGGACTGCTTCTTTAAAGTGACACCAGGCCCGGTGACCTTTGGGACATGGTTTGACCCCCTATAGGAATGTGCGATCATCTTGAAACGTTCATATCACTTACAACTCAATAGATTTTACCTTCCTGTAACGTTTCAGCCTGATTGGACCTTGTTTTCACACAAATGAACCCAGAATGATGTGAAATTGTGCTTCATGCAACATAATTCTGGGTGCCATTTAAAAACCATAAGTGCTAATGCCTCCATTACTTTTTGTGGTTGTAGGGGCTCATGATTGGAGTATACTAAAACAAACATGATCTCTCTTGGACATTCAGAAGCCAAGTTATAAGCCCACAAAGGTGTAACTGGACTACTTCTTTAAATTGACACCAGATCCGGTGACCTTTGGGACATGGTTTGACCCCCTTAGGAAAGTGCGATCATCTTGAAACGTTCAGATCACTTACAACTCAATAGATTCTACCTTCTTGTAACGTTTCAGCCTGATTGGACCTTGTTTTCACACACATGGACCCAGAATGATGTGAAATTGTGCTTCGTGCAACATAATTCTGGGTGCCATTTACAAACCATAAGTGCTAATGACTCCATTCCTTTTTGAGGTTGTAGGGGCTGTTGATTGGAGAACACTAAAACAAACCTAACCTCTCTAGGACATTCAGAAGCCAAGTTATAAGCCCACAAAGGTGTAACTGGACTACTTCTTTAAAGTGACACCAGGCCCGGTGACCTTTGGGACATGGTTTTACCCCCTATAGGAATGTGCGATCATCTTGAAACGTTCAGATCACTTACAACTCAATAGATTCTACCTTCTTGTAGCGTTTCAGCCTGATTGGACCTTGTTTTCACATAAATGTTCCCAGAATGATGTGAAATTGTGCTTTGTGCAACATAAGTCTGGGTGCCATTTACAAACCATAAGTGCTAATGACTCCATTCCTTTTTGTGGTTGTAGGGGCTGTTGATTGGAGTACATTTAAACAAACCTGATCTCTCTAGGACATTCAGAAGCCAAGTTATAAGCCCACAAAGGTGTAACTGGACTACTTCTTTAAATTGACACCAGATCCGGTGACCTTTGGGACATGGTTTGACCCCCTTAGGAAAGTGCTATCATCATGAAACGTTCAGATCACTTACAACTCAATAGATTCTACCTTCTTGTAGCGTTTAAGCCTGATTGGACCTTGTTTTCACACAAATGTTCCCAGAATGATGTGAAATTGTGCTTCGTGCAACATAAGTCTGGGTGCCATTTACAAACCATAAGTGCAAGTGACTCCATTCCTTTTTGTGGTTGTAGGGGCTGTTGATTGGAGTACATTTAAACAAACCTGATCTCTCTAGGACATTCAGAAGCCAAGTTATAAGCCCACAAAGGTGTAACTGGACTACTTCTTTAAAGTGACACCAGGCCCGGTGACCTTTGGGACATGGTTTGACCCACTTAGGAAAGTGCTATCATCATGAAACTTTCAGATCACTTACAACTCAATAGATTCTACCTTCTTGTAGCGTTTGAGCCTGATTGGACCTTGTTTTCACACAAATGAACCCAGAATGATGTGAAATTGTGCTTCGTGCAACATAATTCTGGGTGCCATTTAAACACCATAAGTGCTAATGACTCCATTCCTTTTTGTGGTTGTAGGGGCTGTTGATTGGAGTATACTAAAACAAACCTGATCTCTCTTGGACATTCAGAAGCCAAGTTATAAGCCCACAAAGGTGTAACTGGACTACTTCTTTAAATTGACACCAGATCCTGTGACCTTTGGGACATGGTTTGACCCCCTTAGGAAAGTGCTTTCATCATGAAACGTTCAGATCACTTACAACTCAATAGATTCTACCTTCCTGTAACATTTCAGCCTGATTGGACCTTGTTTTCACACAAATGGACCCAGAATGATGTGAAATTGTGCTTCGTGCAACATAATTCTGGGTGCCATTTACAAACCTTAAGTGCTAATGACTCCATTCCTTTTTGTGGTTGTAGGGGCTGTTGATTGGAGTACACTAAAACAAACCTAACCTCTCTAGGACATTCAGAAACCAAGTTATAAGCCCACAAAGGTGTAACTGGACTACTTCTTTAAATTGACACCAGATCCGGTGACCTTTGGGACATGGTTTGACCCCCTTAGGAAAGTGCTATCATCATGAAACGTTCAGATCACTTACAACTCAATAGATTCTACCTTCCTGTAACATTTCAGCCTGATTGGACCTTGTTTTCACACAAATGGACCCAGAATGATGTGAAATTGTGCTTCGTGCAACATAATTCTGGGTGCCATTTACAAACCTTAAGTGCTAATGACTCCATTCCTTTTTGTGGTTGTAGGGGCTGTTGATTGGAGTACACTAAAACAAACCTAACCTCTCTAGGACATTCAGAAGCCAAGTTATAAGCCCACAAATGTGTAACTGGACTACTTCTTTAAAGTGACACCAGGCCCGGTGACCTTTGGGACATGGTTTGACCCCCTTAGGAAAGTGCTATCATCATGAAACGTTCAGATCACTTACAACTCAATAGATTCTTTCAGCCCGATTGGACCTTGTTTTCACACAAATGAACCCAGAATGATGTGAAATTGTGCTTCGTGCAACATAATTCTGGGTGCCATTTAAAAACCATAAGTGCTAATGACTCCATTCCTTTTTGTGGTTGTAGGGGCTGTTGATTGGAGTATACTAAAACAAACCTGATCTCTCTAGGACATTCAGAAGCCAAGTTATAAGCCCACAAAGGTGTAAGTGGACTACTTCTTTAAATTGACACCAGATCCGGTGACCTTTGGGACATGGTTTGACCCCCTTAGGAAAGTGCTATCATCATGAAACGCTCAGATCACTTACAACTCAATAGATTCTACCTTGTTGTAGCGTTTCAGCCTGATTGGACCTTGTTTTCACACAAATGGACCCAGAATGATGTGAAATTGTGCTTCGTGCAACATAATTCTGGGTGCCATTTACAAACCTTAAGTGCTAATGACTCCATTCACTTTTGTGGTTGTAGGGGCTGTTGATTGGAGTACACTAAAACAAACCTAACCTCTCTAGGACATTCAGAAGCCAAGTTATAAGCCCACAAAGGTGTAACTGGACTGCTTCTTTAAAGTGACACCAGGCCCGGTGAAATTTGGGACATGGCTTGACCCCCTATAGGAATGTGGGATCATCTTGAAACGTTCAGATCACTTACAACTCAATAGATTCTACCTTCCTGTAACATTTCAGCCTGATTGGACCTTGTTTTCACACAAATGAACCCAGAATGATGTGAAATTGTGCTTCGTGCAACATAATTCTGGGTGCCATTTAAAAACCATAAGTGCTAATGACTCCATTCCTTTTAGAGGTTGTAGGGGCCGTTGATTGGAGTACACTAAAACAAACCTGATCTCTCTAGGACATTCAGAAGCCAAGGTATAAGCCCTCAAAGGTGTAACTGGACTACTTCTTTAAAGTGACATCAGGCCCGGTGACCTTTGGGACATGGCTTTACCCCCTATAGGAATGTGCGATCATCTTGAAACGTTCAGATCACTTACAACTCAATAGATTCTACCTTCTTGTAGCGTTTCAGCCTGATTGGACCTTGTTTTCACACAAATGGACCCAGAATGATGTGAAATTGTGCTTCGTGCAACATAATTCTGGGTGCCATTTACAAACCTTAAGTGCTAATGACTCCATTCCTTTTTGTGGTTGTAGGGGCTGTTGATTGGAGTACACTAAAACAAACCTAACCTCTCTAGGACATTCAGAAGCCAAGTTATAAGCCCACAAAGGTGTAACTGGACTGCTTCTTTAAAGTGACACCAGGCCCGGTGACCTTTGGGACATGGTTTGACCCCCTTAGGAAAGTGCTATCATCATGAAACGTTCAGATCACTTACAACTCAATAGATTCTACCTTCCTGTTACATTTCAGCCTGATTGGACCTTGTTTTCACACAAATGAACCCAGAATGATGTGAAATTGTGCTTCGTGCAACATAATTCTGGGTGCCATTTAAAAACCATAAGTGCTAATGACTCCATTCCTTTTTGTGGTTGTAGGGGCTGTTGATTGGAGTATACTAAAACAAACCTGATCTCTCTAGGACATTCAGAAGCCAAGTTATAAGCCCACAAAGGTGTAAGTGGACTACTTCTTTAAATTGACACCAGATCCGGTGACCTTTGGGACATGGTTTGACCCCCTTAGGAAAGTGCTATCATCATGAAACGTTCAGATCACTTACAACTCAATAGATTCTACCTTGTTGTAGCGTTTCAGCCTGATTGGACCTTGTTTTCACACAAATGGACCCAGAATGATGTGAAATTGTGCTTCGTGCAACATAATTCTGGGTGCCATTTACAAACCTTAAGTGCTAATGACTCCATTCACTTTTGTGGTTGTAGGGGCTGTTGATTGGAGTACACTAAAACAAACCTAACCTCTCTAGGACATTCAGAAGCCAAGTTATAAGCCCACAAAGGTGTAACTGGACTGCTTCTTTAAAGTGACACCAGGCCCGGTGAAATTTGGGACATGGCTTGACCCCCTATAGGAATGTGGGATCATCTTGAAACGTTCAGATCACTTACAACTCAATAGATTCTACCTTCCTGTAACATTTCAGCCTAATTGGACCTTGTTTTCACACAAATGAACCCAGAATGATGTGAAATTGTGCTTCATGCAACATAATTCTGGGTGCCATTTACAAACCATAAGTGCTAATGACTCCATTCCTTTTTGTGGTTGTAGGGGCTGTTGATTGGACTACATTAAAAAAAACCTGATCTCTCTAGGACATTCAGAAGCCACGTTATAAGCCCACAAATGTGTAACTGGACTACTTTAAATTGACACCAGATCCGGTGACCTTTGGGACATGGTTTGACCCCCTTAGGAAAGTGCTATCATGCTGAAACGTTCAGATCACTTACAACTCAATAGATTCTACCTTCCTGTAACATTTCAGCCTGATTGGACCTTGTTTTCACACAAATGAACACAGAATGATGTGAAATTGTGCTTCGTGCAACATAATTCTGGGTGCCATTTACAAACCATAAGTGCTAATGACTCCATTCCTTTTTGTGGTTGTAGGGGCTGTTGATTGGAGTATACTAAAACAAACCTGATCTCTCTAGGACATTCAGAAGCCAAGTTATAAGCCCACAAAGGTGTAACTGGACTACTTTAAATTGACACCAGATCCGGTGACCTTTGGGACATGGTTTGACCCCCTTAGGAAAGTGCTATCATCATGAAACGTTCAGATCACTTACAACTCAATAGATTCTACCTTCTTGTAGCGTTTCAGCCTGATTGGACCTTGTTTTCACACAAATGGACTCAGAATGATGTGAAATTGTGCTTCGTGCAACATAATTCTGGGTGCCATTTACAAACCATAAGTGCTAATGACTCCATTCCTTTTTGTGGTTGTAGGGGCTGTTGATTGGAGTACACTCAAACAAACCTAACCTCTCTAGGACATTCAGAAGCCAAGTTATAAGCCCACAAAGGTGTAACTGGACTGCTTCTTTAAAGTGACACCAGGCCCGGTGACCTTTGGGACATGGTTTTACCCCCTATAGGAATGTGCGATCATCTTGAAACGTTCAGATCACTTACAACTCAATAGATTCTACCTTCCTGTAACGTTTCAGCCTGATTGGACCTTGTTTTCACACAAATGAACCCAGAATGATGTGAAATTGTGCTTCGTGCAACATAATTCTGGGTGCCATTTAAAAACCATAAGTGCCAATGACTCCATTCCTTTTTGTGGTTGTAAGGGCTGTTGATTGGAGTATAGTAAAACAAACCTGATCTCTCTAGGACATTCAGAAGCCAAGTTATAAGTCCACAAAGGTGTAACTGGACTACTTCTTTAAATTGACACCAGATCCGGTGACCTTTGGGACATGGTTTGACCCCCTTAGGAAAGTGCTATCATCATGAAACGTTCAGATCACTTGCAACTCAATAGATTCTACCTTCCTGTAACGTTTCAGCCTGATTGGACCTTGTTTTCACACAAATGAACCCAGAATGATGTGAAATTGTGCTTCGTGCAACATAATTCTGGGTGCCATTTACAAACCATAAGTGCTAATGACTCCATTCCTTTTTGTGGTTGTAGGGGCTGTTGATTGGAGTACAATAAAACAAACCTAACCTCTCTAGGACATTCAGAAGCCAAGTTATAAGCCCACAAAGGTGTAACTGGACTACTTCTTTAAAGTGACACCAGGCCCGGTGACCTTTGGGACATGGTTTTACCCCCTATAGGAATGTGCGGTCATCTTGACACATTCAGATCACTTACAACTCAATAGATTCTACCTTCTTGTAGCGTTTCAGCCTGATTGGACCTTGTTTTCACACAAATGGACCCGGAATGATGTGAAATTGTGCTTCGTGCAACATAATTCTGGGTGCCATTTACAAACCATAAGTGCTAATGACTCCATTGCTTTTTGTGGTTGTAGGGGCTGTTGGTTGGAGTACATTAAAACAAACCTGATCTCTCTAGGACATTCAGAAGCCAAGTTATAAGCCCAGAAAGGTGTAACTGGACTACTTCTTTAAAGTGACACCAGGCCCGGTGACCTTTGGGACATGGTTTGACCCCCTATAGGAATGTGCGATCATCATGAAACGTTCAGATCACTTACAACTCAATAGATTCTACCTTCTTGTAATGTTTCTGCCTGAATGGACCTTGTTTTCACACAAATGGACCCAGAATGATGTGAAATTGTGCTTCGTGCAACATAATTCTGGGTGCCATTTACAAACCATAAGTGCTAATGACTCCATTCCTTTTTGTGGTTGTAGGGGCTGTTGGTTGGAGTACATTAAAACAAACCTGATCTCTCTAGGACATTCAGAAGCCAAGTTATAAGCCCACAAATGTGTAACTGGACTACTTCTTTAAATTGACACCAGATCTGGTGACCTTTGTGACATGGTTTGACCCCCTTAGGAAAGTGCTATCATCATGAAACGTTCAGAGCACTTACAACTCAATAGATTCTACCTTCCTGTAACGTTTCAGTCTGATTGGACATTGTTTTCACACAAATGAACCCAGAATGATGTGAAATTGTGCTTCGTGCAACATAATTCTGGGTGCCATTTACAAACCATAAGTGCTAATGACTCCATTCCTTTTTGTGGTTGTAGGGGCTGTTGATTGGAGAACACTAAAACAAACCTAACCTCTCTAGGACATTCAGAAGCCAAGTTATAAGCCCACTGTAACTGGACTACTTCTTTAAAGTGACACCAGGCCCGGTGACCTTTGGGACATGGTTTGACCCCCTATAGGAATGTGCGATCATCTTGAAACGTTCAGCTCACTTACAACTCAATAGATTCTACCTTCCTGTAACATTTCAGCCTGATTGGACCTTGTTTTCACACAAATTAACCCAGAATGATGTGAAATTGTGCTTCGTGCAACATAATTCTGGGTGCCATTTAAAAACCATAAGTGCTAATGACTCCATTCCTTTTTGTGGTTGTAGGGGCTGTTGATTGGAGTACACTAAAACAAACCTGATCTCTCTAGGACATTCAGAAGCCAAGTTATAAGCCCACAAATGTGTAACTGGACTACTTCTTTAAATTGACACCAGATCCGGTGACCTTTGGGACATGGTTTGACCCCCTTAGGAAAGTGCTATCATCATGAAACGTTCAGATCACTTACAACTCAATAGATTCTACCTTCCTGTAACGTTTCAGCCTGATTGGACCTTGTTTTCACACACATGAACCCAGAATGATGTGAAATTGTGCTTAGTGCAGCATAATTCTGGGTGCCATTTAAAAGCCATAAGTGCTAATGACTCCATTCCTTTTTGTGGTTGTAGGGGCTCTTGATTGGAGTATACTAAAACAAACCTGATCTCTCTAGGACATTCAGAAGCCAAGTTATAAGCCCAGAAAGGTGTAACTGGACTACTTCTTTAAAGTGACACCAGGCCCGGTGACCTTTGGGACATGGTTTGACCCCCTATAGGAATATGCGATCATCATGAAACGTTCAGATCAATTACAACTCAATAGATTCTACCTTCTTGTAATGTTTCAGCCTGAATGGACCTTGTTTTCACACAAATGGACCCAGAATGATGTGAATTGTGCTTCGTGCAACATAATTCTGGGTGCCATTTACAAACCATAAGTGCTAATGACTTTATTCCTTTTTGTGGTTGTAGGGGCTGTTGGTTGGAGTACATTAAAACAAACCTGATCTCTCTAGGACATTCAGAAGCCAAGTTATAAGCCCACAAATGTGTATCTGGACTACTTCTTTAAATTGACACCAGATCTGGTGACCTTTGGGACATGGTTTGACCCCCTTAGGAAAGTGCTATCATCATGCAACGTTCAGATCACTTACAACTCAATAGATTCTACCTTCCTGTAACCATTCAGCCTGATTGGACCTTGTTTTCACACAAATGGACCCAGAATGATGTGAAATTGTGCTTCGTGCAACATAATTCTGGGTGCCATTTACAAACCATAAGTGCTAATGACTCCATTCCTTTTTGTGGTTGTAGGGGCTGTTGATTGGAGAACACTAAAACAAACCTAACCTCTCTAGGACATTCAGAAGCCAAGTTATTAGCCCACAAAGGTGTAACTGGACTACTTCTTTAAAGTGACACCAGGCCCGGTGACCTTTGGGACATGGTTTGACCACCTATAGGAATGTGTGATCATCTTGAAACGTTCAGATCACTTACAACTCAATAGAATCTACCTTCTTGTAATGTTTCTGCCTGAATGGACCTTGTTTTCACACAAATGGACCCAGAATGATGTGAAATTGTGCTTCGTGCAACATAATTCTGGGTGCCATTTACAAACCATAAGTGCTAATGACTCCATTCCTTTTTGTGGTTGTAGGGGCTGTTGGTTGGAGTACATTAAAACAAACCTGATCTCTCTAGGACATTCAGAAGCCAAGTTATAAGCCCACAAATGTGTAACTGGACTACTTCTTTAAATTGACACCAGATCTGGTGACCTTTGTGACATGGTTTGACCTCCTTAGGAAAGTGCTATCATCATGAAACGTTCAGATCACTTACAACTCAATAGATTCTACCTTCTTGTAACGTTTCAGTCTGATTTGACCTTGTTTTCACACAAATGAACCCAGAATGATGTGAAATTGTGCTTCGTGCAACATAATTCTGGGTGCCATTTACAAACCATAAGTGCTAATGACTCCATTCCTTTTTGTGGTTGTAGGGGCTGTTGATTGGAGAACACTAAAACAAACCTAACCTCTCTAGGACATTCAGAAGCCAAGTTATAAGCCCACAAAGGTGTAACTGGACTACTTCTTTAAAGTGACACCAGGCCCGGTGACCTTTGGGACATGGTTTGACCCCCTTTAGGAATGTGCGATCATCTTGAAACGTTCAGCTCACTTACAACTCAATAGATTCTACCTTCCTGTAACATTTCAGCCTGATTGGACCTTGTTTTCACACAAATTAACCCAGAATGATGTGAAATTGTGCTTCGTGCAACATAATTCTGGGTGCCATTTAAAAACCATAAGTGCTAATGACTCCATTCCTTTTTGTGGTTGTAGGGGCTGTTGATTGGAGTACACTAAAACAAACCTGATCTCTCTAGGACATTCAGAAGCCAAGTTATAAGCCCACAAATGTGTAACTGGACTACTTCTTTAAATTGACACCAGATCCGGTGACCTTTGGGACATGGTTTGACCCCCTTAGGAAAGAGCTATCATCATGAAACGTTCAGATCACTTACAACTCAATAGATTCTACCTTCCTGTAGCGTTTCATCCTGATTGGACCTTGTTTTCACACAAATGGACCCAGAATGATGTGAAATTGTGCTTCGTGCATCATAATTCTGGGTGCCATTTACAAACCATAAGTGCTAATGACTCCATTCCTTTTTGTGGTTGTAGGGGCTGTTGATTGGAGTACACTAAAACAAACCTGATCTCTCTAGGACATTCAGAAGCCAAGTTATAAGCCCACAAAGGTGTAACTGGACAACTTATTTAAAGTGACACCAGGCCCGGTGACCTTTGGGACATGGTTTTACCCCCTATAGGAATGTGCGATCATCTTTAAACGTTCAGATCACTTACAACTCAATAGATTCTACCTTCTTGTAGCGTTTCAGCCTGATTGGACCTTGTTTTCACACAAATGGACCCAGAATGATGTGAAATTGTGCTTCGTGCAACATAATTCTGGGTGCCATTTACAAACCATAAGTGCTAATGACTCCATTCCTTTTTGTGGTTGTAGGGGCTGTTGGTTGGAGTACATTAAAACAAACCTGATCTCTCTAGGACATTCAGAAGCCAAGTTATAAGCCCACAAAGGTGTAACTGGACTACTTCTTTAAATTGACACCAGATCCGGTGACCTTTGGGACATGGTTTGACCCCCTTAGGAAAGTGCTATCATCATGCAACGTTCATATCACTTACAACTCAATAGATTCTACCTTCCTGTAACCATTCAGCCTGATTGGACCTTGTTTTCACACAAATGGACCCAGAATGATGTGAAATTGTGCTTCGTGCAACATAATTCTGGGTGCCATTTACAAACCATAAGTGCTAATGACTCCATTCCTTTTTGTGGTTGTAGGGGCTGTTGATTGGAGAACACTAAAACAAACCCTGACCTCTCTAGGACATTCAGAAGCCAAGTTATTAGCCCACAAAGGTGTAACTGGACTACTTCTTTAAAGTGACACCAGGCCCGGTGACCTTTGGGACATGGTTTGACCCCCTATAGGAATGTGTGATCATCTTGAAACGTTCAGATCACTTACAACTCAATAGATTCTACCTTCTTGTAGCGTTTCAGCCTGATTAGACCTTGTTTTCACACAAATGAACCCAGAATGATGTGAAATTGTGCTTCGTGCAACATAATTCTGGGTGCCATTTACAAACCTTAAGTGCTAATGACTCCATTCCTTTTTGTGGTTGTAGGGGCTGTTGATTGGAGTACACTAAAACAAACCTGATCTCTCTAGGACATTCAGAAGCCAAGGTATAAGCCCTCAAAGGTGTAACTGGACTACTTCTTTAAAGTGACATCAGGCCCGGTGACCTTTGGGACATGGCTTTACCCCCTATAGGAATGTGCGATCATCTTGAAACGTTCAGATCACTTACAACTCAATAGATTCTACCTTCTTGTAGCGTTTCAGCCTGATTGGACCTTGTTTTCACACAAATGGACCCAGAATGATGTGAAATTGTGCTTCGTGCAACATAATTCTGGGTGCCATTTACAAACCTTAAGTGCTAATGACTCCATTCCTTTTTGTGGTTGTAGGGGCTGTTGATTGGAGTACACTAAAACAAACCTGATCTCTCTAGGACATTCAGAAGCCAAGTTATAAGCCCACAAATGTGTAACTGGACTACTTCTTTAAATTGACACCAGATCCGGTGACCTTTGGGACATGGTTTGACCCCCTTAGGAAAGAGCTATCATCATGAAACGTTCAGATCACTTACAACTCAATAGATTCTACCTTCCTGTAGCGTTTCATCCTGATTGGACCTTGTTTTCACACAAATGGACCCAGAATGATGTGAAATTGTGCTTCGTGCATCATAATTCTGGGTGCCATTTACAAACCATAAGTGCTAATGACTCCATTCCTTTTTGTGGTTGTAGGGGCTGTTGATTGGAGTACACTAAAACAAACCTGATCTCTCTAGGACATTCAGAAGCCAAGTTATAAGCCCACAAAGGTGTAACTGGACAACTTATTTAAAGTGACACCAGGCCCGGTGACCTTTGGGACATGGTTTTACCCCCTATAGGAATGTGCGATCATCTTTAAACGTTCAGATCACTTACAACTCAATAGATTCTACCTTCTTGTAGCGTTTCAGCCTGATTGGACCTTGTTTTCACACAAATGGACCCAGAATGATGTGAAATTGTGCTTCGTGCAACATAATTCTGGGTGCCATTTACAAACCATAAGTGCTAATGACTCCATTCCTTTTTGTGGTTGTAGGGGCTGTTGGTTGGAGTACATTAAAACAAACCTGATCTCTCTAGGACATTCAGAAGCCAAGTTATAAGCCCACAAAGGTGTAACTGGACTACTTCTTTAAATTGACACCAGATCCGGTGACCTTTGGGACATGGTTTGACCCCCTTAGGAAAGTGCTATCATCATGCAACGTTCAGATCACTTACAACTCAATAGATTCTACCTTCCTGTAACCATTCAGCCTGATTGGACCTTGTTTTCACACAAATGGACCCAGAATGATGTGAAATTGTGCTTCGCGCAACATAATTCTGGGTGCCATTTACAAACCATAAGTGCTAATGACTCCATTCCTTTTTGTGGTTGTAGGGGCTGTTGATTGGAGAACACTAAAACAAACCCTGACCTCTCTAGGACATTCAGAAGCCAAGTTATTAGCCCACAAAGGTGTAACTGGACTACTTCTTTAAAGTGACACCAGGCCCGGTGACCTTTGGGACATGGTTTGACCCCCTATAGGAATGTGTGATCATCTTGAAACGTTCAGATGACTTACAACTCAATAGATTCTACCTTCTTGTAGCGTTTCAGCCTGATTAGACCTTGTTTTCACACAAATGAACCCAGAATGATGTGAAATTGTGCTTCGTGCAACATAATTCTGGGTGCCATTTACAAACCTTAAGTGCTAATGACTCCATTCCTTTTTGTGGTTGTAGGGGCTGTTGATTGGAGTACACTAAAACAAACCTGATCTCTCTAGGACATTCAGAAGCCAAGGTATAAGCCCTCAAAGGTGTAACTGGACTACTTCTTTAAAGTGACATCAGGCCCGGTGACCTTTGGGACATGGCTTTACCCCCTATAGGAATGTGCGATCATCTTGAAACGTTCAGATCACTTACAACTCAATAGATTCTACCTTCTTGTAGCGTTTCAGCCTGATTGGACCTTGTTTTCACACAAATGGACCCAGAATGATGTGAAATTGTGCTTCGTGCAACATAATTCTGGGTGCCATTTACAAACCTTAAGTGCTAATGACTCCATTCCTTTTTGTGGTTGTAGGGGCTGTTGATTGGAGTACACTAAAACAAACCTAACCTCTCTAGGACATTCAGAAGCCAAGTTATAAGCCCACAAATGTGTAACTGGACTACTTCTTTAAAGTGACACCAGGCCCGGTGACCTTTGGGACATGGTTTGACCCCCTTAGGAAAGTGCTATCATCATGAAACGTTCAGATCACTTACAACTCAATAGATTCTTTCAGCCCGATGGGACCTTGTTTTCACACAAATGAACCCAGAATGATGTGAAATTGTGCTTCGTGCAACATAATTCTGGGTGCCATTTACAAACCATGAGTGCTAATGACTCCATTCCTTTTTGTGGTTGTAGGGGCTGTTGATTGGAGAACACTAAAACAAACCTAACCTCTCTAGGACATTCAGAAGCCAAGTTATAAGCCCACAAAGGTGTAACTGGACTGCTTCTTTAAAGTGACACCAGGCCCGGTGACCTTTGGGACATGGTTTGACCCCCTTAGGAAAGTGCTATCATCATGAAACGTTCAGATCACTTACAACTCAATAGATTCTACCTTGTTGTAGCGTTTCAGCCTGATTGGACCTTGTTTTCACACAAATGGACCCAGAATGATGTGAAATTGTGCTTTGTGCAACATAATTCTGGGTGCCATTTACAAACCATAAGTGCTAATGACTCCATTCACTTTTGTGGTTGTAGGGGCTGTTGATTGGAGTACACTAAAACAAACCTAACCTCTCTAGGACATTCAGAAGCCAAGTTATAAGCCCACAAAGGTGTAACTGGACTGCTTCTTTAAAGTGACACCAGGCCCGGTGAAATTTGGGACATGGCTTGACCCCCTATAGGAATGTGGGATCATCTTGAAACGTTCAGATCACTTACAACTCAATAGATTCTACCTTCCTGTAACATTTCAGCCTGATTGGACCTTGTTTTCACACAAATGAACCCAGAATGATGTGAAATTGTGCTTCATGCAACATAATTCTGGGTGCCATTTACAAACCATAAGTGCTAATGACTCCATTCCTTTTTGTGGTTGTAGGGGCTGTTGATTTGACTACATTAAAAAAAACCTGATCTCTCTAGGACATTCAGAAGCCACGTTATAAGCCCACAAATGTGTAACTGGACTACTTTAAATTGACACCAGATCCGGTGACCTTTGGGACATGGTTTGACCCCCTTAGGAAAGTGCTATCATGATGAAACGTTCAGATCACTTACAACTCAATAGATTCTACCTTCCTGTAACATTTCAGCCTGATTGGACCTTGTTTTCACACAAATGAACCCAGAATGATGTGAAATTGTGCTTCGTGCAACATAATTCTGGGTGCCATTTACAAACCATAAGTGCTAATGACTCCATTCCTTTTTGTGGTTGTAGGGGCTGTTGATTGGAGTATACTAAAACAAACCTGGTCTCTCTAGGACATTCAGAAGCCAAGTTATAAGCCCACAAAGGTGTAACTGGATTACTTTAAATTGACACCAGATCCGGTGACCTTTGGGACATGGTTTGACCCCCTTAGGAAAGTGCTATCATCATGAAACGTTCAGATCACTTACAACTCAATAGATTCTACCTTCCTGTAACGTTTCAGCCTGATTGGACCTTGTTTTCACACAAATGGACCCAGAATGATGTGAAATTGTTCTTCGTGCAACATAATTCTGGGTGCCATTTACAAACCTTAAGTGCTAATGACTCCATTCCTTTTTGTGGTTGTAGGGGCTGTTGACTGGAGTACACTCAAACAAACCTAACCTCTCTAGGACATTCAGAAGCCAAGTTATAAGCCCACAAAGGTGTAACTGGACTGCTTCTTTAAAGTGACACCAGGCCCGGTGACCTTTGGGACATGGTTTTACCCCCTATAGGAATGTGCGATCATCTTGAAACGTTCAGATCACTTAAAACTCAATAGATTCTACCTTCCTGTAACGTTTCAGCCTGATTGGACCTTGTTTTCACACAAATGAACCCAGAATGATGTGAAATTGTGCTTCGTGCAACATAATTCTGGGTGCCATTTAAAAACCATAAGTGCCAATGACTCCATTCCTTTTTGTGGTTGTAAGGGCTGTTGATTGGAGTATACTAAAACAAACCTGATCTCTCTAGGACATTCAGAAGCCAAGTTATAAGTCCACAAAGGTGTAACTGGACTACTTCTTTAAATTGACACCAGATCCGGTGACCTTTGGGACATGGTTTGACCCCCTTAGGAAAGTGCTATCATCATGAAACGTTCAGATCACTTACAACTCAATAGATTCTACCTTCCTGTAACATTTCAGCCTGATTGGACCTTGTTTTCACACAAATGAACCCAGAATGATGTGAAATTGTGCTTCGTGCAACATAATTCTGGGTGCCATTTAAAAACCATAAGTGCTAATGACTCTATTCCTTTTTGAGGTTGTAGGGGCTGTTGATTGGAGTACACTAAAACAAACCTGATCTCTCTAGGACATTCAGAAGCCAAGTTATAAGCCCACAAATGTGTAACTGGATTACTTTAAATTGACACCAGATCCGGTGACCTTTGGGACATGGTTTGACCCCCTTAGGAAAGAGCTATCATCATGAAACGTTCAGATCACTTACAACTCAATAGATTCTACCTTCCTGTAGCGTTTCATCCTGATTGGACCTTGTTTTCACACAAATGAACCCAGAATGATGTGAAATTGTGCTTCGTGCAGCATAATTCTGGGTGCCATTTACAAACCATAAGTGCTAATGACTCCATTCCTTTTCGTGGTTGTAGGGGCTGTTGATTGGAGTACATTAAAACAAACCTGATCTCTCTAGGACATTCAGAAGCCAAGTTATAAGCCCACAAATGTGTAACTGGACTACTTCTTTAAAGTGACACCAGATCTGGTGACCTTTGGGACATGGTTTGACCCCCTTTGGAAAGTGCTATTATCATGAAATGTTCAGATCACTTGCAACTCAATAGATTCTACCTTCCTGTAACGTTTCAGCCTGACTGGACCTTGTTTTCACACAAATGAACCCAGAATGATGTGAAATTGTGCTTCGTGCAACATAATTCTGGGTGCCATTTACAAACCATAAGTGCTAATGACTCCATTGCTTTTTGTGGTTGTAGGGGCTGTTGGTTGGAGTACATTAAAACAAACCTGATCTCTCTAGGACATTCAGAAGCCAAGTTATAAGCCCACAAAGGTGTAACTGGACTACTTCTTTAAATTGACACCAGATCCGGTGACCTTTGGGACATGGTTTGACCCCCTTAGGAAAGTGCTATCATCATGAAACGTTCAGATCACTTACAACTCAATAGATTCTACCTTCCTGTAACGTTTCAGCCTGATTGGACCTTGTTTTCACACAAATGAACCCAGAATGATGTGAAATTGTGCTTAGTGCAGCATAAATCTGGGTGCCATTTAAAAACCATAAGTGCTAATGACTCCATTCCTTTTTGTGGTTGTAGGGGCTGTTGATTGGAGTATACTAAAACAAACCTGATCTCTCTAGGACATTCAGAAGCCAAGTTATAAGCCCAGAAAGGTGTAACTGGACTACTTCTTTAAAGTGACACCAGGCCCGGTGACCTTTGGGACATGGTTTGACCCCCTATAGGAATGTGCGATCATCATGAAACGTTCAGATCACTTACAACTCAATAGATTCTACCTTCTTGTAATGTTTCTGCCTGAATGGACCTTGTTTTCACACAAATGGACCCAGAATGATGTGAAATTGTGCTTCGTGCAACATAATTCTGGGTGCCATTTACAAACCATAAGTGCTAATGACTCCATTCCTTTTTGTGGTTGTAGGGGCTGTTGGTTGGAGTACATTAAAACAAACCTGATCTCTCTAGGACATTCAGAAGCCAAGTTATAAGCCCACAAATGTGTAACTGGACTACTTCTTTAAATTGACACCAGATCTGGTGACCTTTGTGACATGGTTTGACCCCCTTAGGAAAGTGCTATCATCGGGAAACGTTCAGATCACTTACGACTCAATAGATTCTACCTTCCTGTAACGTTTCAGTCTGATTGGACCTTGTTTTCACACAAATGAACCCAGAATGATGTGAAATTGTGCTTCGTGCAACATAATTCTGGGTGCCATTTACAAACCATAAGTGCTAATGACTCCATTCCTTTTTGTGGTTGTAGGGGCTGTTGATTGGAGAACACTTAAACAAACCTAACCTCTCTAGGACATTCAGAAGCCAAGTTATAAGCCCACATAGGTGTAACTGGACTACTTCTTTAAAGTGACACCAGGCCCGGTGACCTTTGGGACATGGTTTGACCCCCTATAGGAATGTGCGATCATCTTGAAACGTTCAACTCACTTACAACTCAATAAATTCTACCTTCCTGTAACATTTCAGCCTGATTGGACCTTGTTTTCACACAAATTAACCCAGAATGATGTGAAATTGTGCTTCGTGCAACATAATTCTGGGTGCCATTTAAAAACCATAAGTGCTAATGACTCCATTCCTTTTTGTGGTTGTAGGGGCTGTTGATTGGAGTACACTAAAACAAATCTGATCTCTCTAGGACATTCAGAAGCCAAGTTATAAGCCCACAAATGTGTAACTGGACTACTTCTTTAAATTGACACCAGATCCGGTGACCTTTGGGACATGGTTTGACCCCCTTAGGAAAGAGCTATCATCATGAAACGTTCAGATCACTTACAACTCAATAGATTCTACCTTCCTGTAGTGTTTCATCCTGATTGGACCTTGTTTTCACACAAATGGACCCAGAATGATGTGAAATTGTGCTTCGTGCATCATAATTCTGGGTGCCATTTACAAACCATAAGTGCTAATGACTCCATTCCTTTTTGTGGTTGTAGGGGCTGTTGATTGGAGTACACTAAAAAAAACCTGATCTCTCTAGGACATTCAGAAGCCAAGTTATAAGCCCACAAAGGTGTAACTGGACAACTTATTTAAAGTGACACTAGGCCCGGTGACCTTTGGGACATGGTTTTACCCCCTATAGGAATGTGCGATCATCTTGAAACGTTCAGATCACTTACAACTCAATAGATTCTACCTTCTTGTAGCGTTTCAGCCTGATTGGACCTTGTTTTCACACAAATGAACCCAGAATGATGTGAAATTGTGCTTCGTGCAACATAATTCTGGGTGCCATTTACAAACCTTAAGTGCTAATGACTCCATTCCTTTTTGTGGTTGTAGGGGCTGTTGATTGGAGTACACTAAAACAAACCTGATCTCTCTAGGACATTCAGAAGCCAAGTTTTAAGCCCACAAATGTGTAACTGAACTACTTCTTTAAATTGACACCAGATCCGGTGACCTTTGGGACATGGTTTGACCCCCTTAGGAAAGTGCTATCATCATGAAACGTTCAGATCACTTACAACTCAATAGATTCTACCTTCCTGTAACGTTTCAGCCTGATTGGACCTTGTTTTCACACAAATGAACCCAGAATGATGTGAAATTGTGCTTAGTGCAGCATAATTCTGGGTGCCATTTAAAAACCATAAGTGCTAATGACTCCATTCCTTTTTGTGGTTGTAGGGGCTGTTGATTGGAGTATACTAAAACAAACCTGATCTCTCTAGGACATTCAGAAGCCAAGTTATAAGCCCAGAAAGGTGTAACTGGACTACTTCTTTAAAGTGACACCAGGCCCGGTGACCTTTGGGACATGGTTTGACCCCCTATAGGAATGTGCGATCATCATGAAACGTTCAGATCACTTACAACTCAATAGATTCTACCTTCTTGTAATGTTTCTGCCTGAATGGACCTTGTTTTCACACAAATGGACCCAGAATGATGTGAAATTGTGCTTCGTGCAACATAATTCTGGGTGCCATTTACAAACCATAAGTGCTAATGACTCCATTCCTTTTTGTGGTTGTAGGGGCTGTTGGTTGGAGTACATTAAAACAAACCTGATCTCTCTAGGACATTCAGAAGCCAAGTTATAAGCCCACAAATGTGTAACTGGACTACTTCTTTAAATTGACACCAGATCTGGTGACCTTTGTGACATGGTTTGACCTCCTTAGGAAAGTGCTATCATCATGAAACGTTCAGATCACTTACAACTCAATAGATTCTACCTTCCTGTAACGTTTCAGTCTGATTTGACCTTGTTTTCACACAAATGAACCCAGAATGATGTGAAATTGTGCTTCGTGCAACATAATTCTGGGTGCCATTTACAAACCATAAGTGCTAATGACTCCATTCCTTTTTGTGGTTGTAGGGGCTGTTGATTGGAGAACACTAAAACAAACCTAACCTCTCTAGGACATTCAGAAGCCAAGTTATAAGCCCACAAAGGTGTAACTGGACTACTTCTTTAAAGTGACACCAGGCCCGGTGACATTTGGGACATGGTTTGACCCCCTTTAGGAATGTGCGATCATCTTGAAACGTTCAGCTCACTTACAACTCAATAGATTCTACCTTCCTGTAACATTTCAGCCTGATTGGACCTTGTTTTCACACAAATTAACCCAGAATGATGTGAAATTGTGCTTCGTGCAACATAATTCTGGGTGCCATTTAAAAACCATAAGTGCTAATGACTCCATTCCTTTTTGTGGTTGTAGGGGCTGTTGATTGGAGTACACTAAAACAAACCTGATCTCTCTAGGACATTCAGAAGCCAAGTTATATGCCCACAAATGTGTAACTGGACTACTTCTTTAAATTGACACCAGATCCGGTGACCTTTGGGACATGGTTTGACCCCCTTAGGAAAGAGCTATCATCATGAAACGTTCAGATCACTTACAACTCAATAGATTCTACCTTCCTGTAGCGTTTCATCCTGATTGGACCTTGTTTTCACACAAATGGACCCAGAATGATGTGAAATTGTGCTTCGTGCATCATAATTCTGGGTGCCATTTACAAACCATAAGTGCTAATGACTCCATTCCTTTTTGTGGTTGTAGGGGCTGTTGATTGGAGTACACTAAAACAAACCTGATCTCTCTAGGACATTCAGAAGCCAAGTTATAAGCCCACAAAGGCTTAACTGGACAACTTATTTAAAGTGACACCAGGCCCGGTGACCTTTGGGACATGGTTTTACCCCCTATAGGAATGTGCGATCATCTTTAAACGTTCAGATCACTTACAACTCAATAGATTCTACCTTCTTGTAGCGTTTCAGCCTGATTGGACCTTGTTTTCACACAAATGGACCCAGAATGATGTGAAATTGTGCTTCGTGCAACATAATTCTGGGTGCCATTTACAAACCATAAGTGCTAATGACTCCATTCCTTTTTGTGGTTGTAGGGGCTGTTGGTTGGAGTACATTAAAACAAACCTGATCTCTCTAGGACATTCAGAAGCCAAGTTATAAGCCCACAAAGGTGTAACTGGACTACTTCTTTAAATTGACACCAGATCCGGTGACCTTTGGGACATGGTTTGACCCCCTTAGGAAAGTGCTATCATCATGCAACGTTCAGATCACTTACAACTCAATAGATTCTACCTTCCTGTAACAATTCAGCCTGATTGGACCTTGTTTTCACACAAATGGACCCAGAATGATGTGAAATTGTGCTTCGTGCAACATAATTCTGGGTGCCATTTACAAACCATAAGTGCTAATGACTCCATTCCTTTTTGTGGTTGTAGGGGCTGTTGATTGGAGAACACTAAAACAAACCCTGACCTCTCTAGGACATTCAGAAGCCAAGTTATTAGCCCACAAAGGTGTAACTGGACTACTTCTTTAAAGTGACACCAGGCCCGGTGACCTTTGGGACATGGTTTGACCCCCTATAGGAATGTGTGATCATCTTGAAACGTTCAGATCACTTACAACTCAATAGATTCTACCTTCTTGTAGCGTTTCAGCCTGATTAGACCTTGTTTTCACACAAATGAACCCAGAATGATGTGAAATTGTGCTTCGTGCAACATAATTCTGGGTGACATTTACAAACCTTAAGTGCTAATGACTCCATTCCTTTTTGTGGTTGTAGGGGCTGTTGATTGGAGTACACTAAAACAAACCTGATCTCTCTAGGACATTCAGAAGCCAAGGTATAAGCCCTCAAAGGTGTAACTGGACTACTTCTTTAAAGTGACATCAGGCCCGGTGACCTTTGGGACATGGCTTTACCCCCTATAGGAATGTGCGATCATCTTGAAACGTTCAGATCACTTACAACTCAATAGATTCTACCTTCTTGTAGCATTTCAGCCTGATTGGACCTTGTTTTCACACAAATGGACCCAGAATGATGTGAAATTGTGCTTCGTGCAACATAATTCTGGGTGCCATTTACAAACCTTAAGTGCTAATGACTCCATTCCTTTTTGTGGTTGTAGGGGCTGTTGATTGGAGTACACTAAAACAAACCTAACCTCTCTAGGACATTCAGAAGCCAAGTTATAAGCCCACAAATGTGTAACTGGACTACTTCTTTAAAGTGACACCAGGCCCGGTGACCTTTGGGACATGGTTTGACCCCCTTAGGAAAGTGCTATCATCATGAAACGTTCAGATCACTTACAACTCAATAGATTCTTTCAGCCCGATTGGACCTTGTTTTCACACAAATGAACCCAGAATGATGTGAAATTGTGCTTTGTGCAACATAATTCTGGGTGCCATTTACAAACCTTAAGTGCTAATGACTCCATTCACTTTTGTGGTTGTAGGGGCTGTTGATTGGAGTACACTAAAACAAACCTAACCTCTCTAGGACATTCAGAAGCCAAGTTATAAGCCCACAAAGGTGTAACTGGACTGCTTCTTTAAAGTGACACCAGGCCCGGTGAAATTTGGGACATGGCTTGACCCCCTATAGGAATGTGGGATCATCTTGAAACGTTCAGATCACTTACAACTCAATAGATTCTACCTTCCTGTAACATTTCAGCCTGATTGGACCTTGTTTTCACACAAATGAACCCAGAATGATGTGAAATTGTGCTTCATGCAACATAATTCTGGGTGCCATTTACAAACCATAAGTGCTAATGACTCCATTCCTTTTTGTGGTTGTAGGGGCTGTTGATTTGACTACATTAAAAAAAACCTGATCTCTCTAGGACATTCAGAAGCCACGTTATAAGCCCACAAATGTGTAACTGGACTACTTTAAATTGACACCAGATCCGGTGACCTTTGGGACATGGTTTGACCCCCTTAGGAAAGTGCTATCATGATGAAACGTTCAGATCACTTACAACTCAATAGATTCTACCTTCCTGTAACATTTCAGCCTGATTGGACCTTGTTTTCACACAAATGAACCCATAATGATGTGAAATTGTGCTTCGTGCAACATAATTCTGGGTGCCATTTACAAACCATAAGTGCTAATGACTCCATTCCTTTTTGTGGTTGTAGGGGCTGTTGATTGGAGTATACTAAAACAAACCTGATCTCTCTAGGACATTCAGAAGCCAAGTTATAAGCCCACAAAGGTGTAACTGGATTACTTTAAATTGACACCAGATCCGGTGACCTTTGGGACATGGTTTGACCCCCTTAGGAAAGTGCTATCATCATGAAACGTTCAGATCACTTACAACTCAATAGATTCTACCTTCCTGTAACGTTTCAGCCTGATTGGACCTTGTTTTCACACAAATGGACCCAGAATGATGTGAAATTGTTCTTCGTGCAACATAATTCTGGGTGCCATTTACAAACCTTAAGTGCTAATGACTCCATTCCTTTTTGTGGTTGTAGGGGCTGTTGATTGGAGTACACTCAAACAAACCTAACCTCTCTAGGACATTCAGAAGCCAAGTTATAAGCCCACAAAGGTGTAACTGGACTGCTTCTTTAAAGTGACACCAGGCCCGGTGACCTTTGGGACATGGTTTTACCCCCTATAGGAATGTGCGATCATCTTGAAACGTTCAGATCACTTACAACTCAATAGATTCTACCTTCCTGTAACGTTTCAGCCTGATTGGACCTTGTTTTCACACAAATGAACCCAGAATGATGTGAAATTGTGCTTCGTGCAACATAATTCTGGGTGCCATTTAAAAACCATAAGTGCCAATGACTCCATTCCTTTTTGTGGTTGTAAGGGCTGTTGATTGGAGTATACTAAAACAAACCTGATCTCTCTAGGACATTCAGAAGCCAAGTTATAAGTCCACAAAGGTGTAACTGGACTACTTCTTTAAATTGACACCAGATCCGGTGACCTTTGGGACATGGTTTGACCCCCTTAGGAAAGTGCTATCATCATGAAACGTTCAGATCACTTACAACTCAATAGATTCTACCTTCCTGTAACATTTCAGCCTGATTGGACCTTGTTTTCACACAAATGAACCCAGAATGATGTGAAATTGTGCTTCGTGCAACATAATTCTGGGTGCCATTTAAAAACCATAAGTGCTAATGACTCTATTCCTTTTTGTGGTTGTAGGGGCTGTTGGTTGGAGTACACTAAAACAAACCTGATCTCTCTAGGACATTCAGAAGCCAAGTTATAAGCCCTCAAAGGTGTAACTGGACTGCTTCTTTAAAGTGACACCAGGCCCGGTGACCTTTGGGACATGGTTTGACCCCCTTAGGAAAGAGCTATCATCATGAAACGTTCAGATCACTTACAACTCAATAGATTCTACCTTCCTGTAGCGTTTCATCCTGATTGGACCTTGTTTTCACACAAATGGACCCAGAATGATGTGAAATTGTGCTTCGTGCAGCATAATTCTGGGTGCCATTTACAAACCATAAGTGCTAATGACTCCATTCCTTTTTGTGGTTGTAGGGGCTGTTGATTGGAGTACATTAAAAAAACCTGATCTCTCTAGGACATTCAGAAGCCAAGTTATAAGCCCACAAATGTGTAACTGGACTACTTCTTTAAAGTGACACCAGATCTGGTGACCTTTGGGACATGGTTTGACCCCCTTTGGAAAGTGCTATTATCATGAAATGTTCAGATCACTTGCAACTCAATAGATTCTACCTTCCTGTAACGTTTCAGCCTGACTGGACCTTGTTTTCACACAAATGAACCCAGAATGATGTGAAATTGTGCTTCGTGCAACATAATTCTGGGTGCCATTTACAAACCATAAGTGCTAATGACTCCATTACTTTTTGTGGTTGTGGGGGCTGTTGATTGGAGTACAATAAAAGAAACCTAACCTCTCTAGGACATTCAGAAGCCAAGTTATAAGCCCACAAAGGTGTAACTGGACTA
This sequence comes from Nothobranchius furzeri, assembly GCF_043380555.1. Classification (NCBI taxonomy): domain Eukaryota; kingdom Metazoa; phylum Chordata; class Actinopteri; order Cyprinodontiformes; family Nothobranchiidae; genus Nothobranchius; species Nothobranchius furzeri. The sequence continues at coordinate 24,361,555 of NC_091741.1, read as the reverse complement.
CTTCTTTAAAGTGACACCAGGCCCGGTGACCTTTGGGACATGGTTTTACCCCCTATAGGAATGTGCGATCATCTTGAAACATTCAGATCACTTACAACTCAATATATTCTACCTTCTTGTAGCGTTTCAGCCTGATTGGACCTTGTTTTCACACAAATGGACCCGGAATGATGTGAAATTGTGCTTCGTGCAACATAATTCTGGGTGCCATTTACAAACCATAAGTGCTAATGACTCCATTGCTTTTTGTGGTTGTAGGGGCTGTTGGTTGGAGTACATTAAAACAAACCTGATCTCTCTAGGACATTCAGAAGCCAAGTTATAAGCCCACAAAGGTGTAACTGGACTACTTCTTTAAATTGACACCAGATCCGGTGACCTTTGGGACATGGTTTGACCCCCTTAGGAAAGTGCTATCATCATGAAACGTTCAGATCACTTACAACTCAATAGATTCTACCTTCCTGTAACGTTTCAGCCTGATTGGACCTTGTTTTCACACAAATGAACCCAGAATGATGTGAAATTGTGCTTAGTGCAGCATAAATCTGGGTGCCATTTAAAAACCATAAGTGCTAATGACTCCATTCCTTTTTGTGGTTGTACGGGCTGTTGATTGGAGTATACTAAAACAAACCTGATCTCTCTAGGACATTCAGAAGCCAAGTTATAAGCCCAGAAATGTGTAACTGGACTACTTCTTTAAAGTGACACCAGGCCCGGTGACCTTTGGGACATGGTTTGACCCCCTATAGGAATGTGCGATCATCATGAAATGTTCAGATCACTTACAACTCAATAGATTCTACCTTCTTGTAATGTTTCTGCCTGAATGGACCTTGTTTTCACACAAATGGACCCAGAATGATGTGAAATTGTGCTTCGTGCAACATAATTCTGGGTGCCATTTACAAACCATAAGTGCTAATGACTCCATTCCTTTTTGTGGTTGTAGGGGCTGTTGGTTGGAGTACATTAAAACAAACCTGATCTCTCTAGGACATTCAGAAGCCAAGTTATAAGCCCACAAATGTGTAACTGGACTACTTCTTTAAATTGACACCAGATCTGGTGACCTTTGTGACATGGTTTGACCCCCTTAGGAAAGTGCTATCATCGGGAAACGTTCAGATCACTTACGACTCAATAGATTCTACCTTCCTGTAACGTTTCAGTCTGATTGGACCTTGTTTTCACACAAATGAACCCAGAATGATGTGAAATTGTGCTTCGTGCAACATAATTCTGGGTGCCATTTACAAACCATAAGTGCTAATGACTCCATTCCTTTTTGTGGTTGTAGGGGCTGTTGATTGGAGAACACTTAAACAAACCTAACCTCTCTAGGACATTCAGAAGCCAAGTTATAAGCCCACATAGGTGTAACTGGACTACTTCTTTAAAGTGACACCAGGCCCGGTGACCTTTGGGACATGGTTTGACCCCCTATAGGAATGTGCGATCATCTTGAAACGTTCAACTCACTTACAACTCAATAGATTCTACCTTCCTGTAACATTTCAGCCTGATTGGACCTTGTTTTCACACAAATTAACCCAGAATGATGTGAAATTGTGCTTCGTGCAACATAATTCTGGGTGCCATTTAAAAACCATAAGTGCTAATGACTCCATTCCTTTTTGTGGTTGTAGGGGCTGTTGATTGGAGTACACTAAAACAAATCTGATCTCTCTAGGACATTCAGAAGCCAAGTTATAAGCCCACAAATGTGTAACTGGACTACTTCTTTAAATTGACACCAGATCCGGTGACCTTTGGGACATGGTTTGACCCCCTTAGGAAAGAGCTATCATCATGAAACGTTCAGATCACTTACAACTCAATAGATTCTACCTTCCTGTAGCGTTTCATCCTGATTGGACCTTGTTTTCACACAAATGGACCCAGAATGATGTGAAATTGTGCTTCGTGCATCATAATTCTGGGTGCCATTTACAAACCATAAGTGCTAATGACTCCATTCCTTTTTGTGGTTGTAGGGGCTGTTGATTGGAGTACACTAAAACAAACCTGATCTCTCTAGGACATTCAGAAGCCAAGTTATAAGCCCACAAAGGTGTAACTGGACAACTTATTTAAAGTGACACTAGGCCCGGTGACCTTTGGGACATGGTTTTACCCCCTATAGGAATGTGCGATCATCTTGAAACGTTCAGATCACTTACAACTCAATAGATTCTACCTTCTTGTAGCGTTTCAGCCTGATTGGACCTTGTTTTCACACAAATGGACCCAGAATGATGTGAAATTGTGCTTCGTGCAACATAATTCCGGGTGCCATTTACAAACCATAAGTGCTAATGACTTTATTCCTTTTTGTGGTTGTAGGGGCTGTTGGTTGGAGTACATTAAAACAAACCTGATCTCTCTAGGACATTCAGAAGCCAAGTTATAAGCCCACAAAGGTGTAACTGGACTACTTCTTTAAATTGACATCAGATCCGGTGACCTTTGGGACATGGTTTGACCCCCTTAGGAAAGTGCTATCATCATGAAACGTTCAGATCACTTACAACTCAATAGATTCTACCTTCCTGTAACGTTTCAGCCTGATTGGACCTTGTTTTCACACACATGAACCCAGAATGATGTGAAATTGTGCTTAGTGCAGCATAATTCTGGGTGCCATTTAAAAGCCATAAGTGCTAATGACTCCATTCCTTTTTGTGGTTGTAGGGGCTGTTGATTGGAGTATACTAAAACAAACCTGATCTCTCTAGGACATTCAGATGCCAAGTTATAAGCCCAGAAAGGTGAAACTGGACTACTTCTTTAAAGTGACACCAGGCCCGGTGACCTTTGGGACATGGTTTGACCCCCTATAGGAATGTGCGATCATCATGAAACGTTCAGATCAATTACAACTCAATAGATTCTACCTTCTTGTAATGTTTCAGCCTGAATGGACCTTGTTTTCACACAAATGGACCCAGAATGATGTGAATTGTGCTTCGTGCAACATAATTCTGGGTGCCATTTACAAACCATAAGTGCTAATGACTTTATTCCTTTTTGTGGTTGTAGGGGCTGTTGGTTGGAGTACATTAAAACAAACCTGATCTCTCTAGGACATTCAGAAGCCAAGTTATAAGCCCACAAATGTGTATCTGGACTACTTCTTTAAATTGACACCAGATCTGGTGACCTTTGGGACATGGTTTGACCCCCTTAGGAAAGTGCTATCATCATGCAACGTTCAGATCACTTACAACTCAATAGATTCTACCTTCCTGTAACCATTAAGCCTGATTGGACCTTGTTTTCACACAAATGGACCCAGAATGATGTGAAATTGTGCTTCGTGCAACATAATTCTGGGTGCCATTTACAAACCATAAGTGCTAATGACTCCATTCCTTTTTGTGGTTGTAGGGGCTGTTGATTGGAGAACACTAAAACAAACCTAACCTCTCTAGGACATTCAGAAGCCAAGTTATTAGCCCACAAAGGTGTAACTGGACTACTTCTTTAAAGTGACACCAGGCCCGGTGACCTTTGGGACATGGTTTGACCCCCTATAGGAATGTGTGATCATCTTGAAACGTTCAGATCACTTACAACTCAATAGAATCTACCTTCTTGTAGCGTTTCAGCCTGATTGGACCTTGTTTTCACACAAATGAACCCAGAATGATGTGAAATTGTGCTTCGTGCAACATAATTCTGGGTGCCATTTACAAACCTTAAGTGCTAATGACTCCATTCCTTTTTGTGGTTGTAGGGGCTGTTGATTGGAGTACACTAAAACAAACCTGATCTCTCTAGGACATTCAGAAGCCAAGTTATAAGCCCACAAATGTGTAACTGAACTACTACTTTAAATTGACACCAGATCCGGTGACCTTTGGGACATGGTTTGACCCCCTTAGGAAAGTGCTATCATCATGAAACATTCAGATCACTTACAACTCAATATATTCTACCTTCCTGTAACGTTTCAGCCTGATTGGACCTTGTTTTCACACAAATGGACCCAGAATGATGTGAAATTGTGCTTCGTGCAACATAATTCTGGGTGCCATTTACAAACCATAAGTGCTAATGACTTCATTCATTTTTGTGGTTGTAGGGGCTGTTGATTGGAGTACACTAAAACAAACCTGATCTCTCTAGGACATTCAGAAGCCAAGTTATAAGCCCACAAATGTGTAACTGAACTACTTCTTTAAATTGACACTAGATCCGGTGACCTTTGGGACATGGTTTGACCCCCTTAGGAAAGTGCTATCATCATGAAACGTTCAGATCATTTACAACTCAATAGATTCTACCTTCCTGTAACGTTTCAGCCTGATTGGACCTTGTTTTCACACAAATGAACCCAGAATGATGTGAAATTGTGCTTAGTGCAGCATAATTCTGGGTGCCATTTAAAAACCATAAGTGCTAATGACTCCATTCCTTTTTGTGGTTGTAGGGGCTGTTGATTGGAGTATACTAAAACAAACCTGATCTCTCTAGGACATTCAGAAGCCAAGTTATAAGCCCAGAAAGGTGTAACTGGACTACTTCTTTAAAGTGACACCAGGCCCGGTGACCTTTGGGACATGGTTTGACCCCCTATAGGAATGTGCGATCATCATGAAACGTTCAGATCACTTACAACTCAATAGATTCTACCTTCTTGTAATGTTTCTGCCTGAATGGACCTTGTTTTCACACAAATGGACCCAGAATGATGTGAAATTGTGCTTCGTGCAACATAATTCTGGGTGCCATTTACAAACCATAAGTGCTAATGACTCCATTTCTTTTTGTGGTTGTAGGGGCTGTTGGTTCGAGTACATTAAAACAAGCCTGATCTCTCTAGGACATTCAGAAGCCAAGTTATAAGCCCACAAATGTGTAACTGGACTACTTCTTTAAATTGACACCAGATCTGGTGACCTTTGTGACATGGTTTGACCTCCTTAGGAAAGTGCTATCATCATGAAACGTTCAGATCACTTACAACTCAATAGATTCTACCTTCCTGTAACGTTTCAGTCTGATTGGACCTTGTTTTCACACAAATGAACCCAGAATGATGTGAAATTGTGCTTCGTGCAACATAATTCTGGGTGCCATTTACAAACCATAAGTGCTAATGACTCCATTCCTTTTTGTGGTTGTAGGGGCTGTTGATTGGAGAACAATAAAACAAACCTAACCTCTCTAGGACATTCAGAAGCCAAGTTATAAGCCCACAAAGGTGTAACTGGACTACTTCTTTAAAGTGACACCAGGCCCGGTGACCTTTGGGACATGGTTTGACCCCCTTTAGGAATGTGCGATCATCTTGAAACGTTCAGCTCACTTACAACTCAATAGATTCTACCTTCCTGTAACATTTCAGCCTGATTGGACCTTGTTTTCACACAATTAACCCAGAATGATGTGAAATTGTGCTTCGTGCAACATAATTCTGGGTGCCATTTAAAAACCATAAGTGCTAATGACTCCATTCCTTTTTGTGGTTGTAGGGGCTGTTGATTGGAGTACACTAAAACAAACCTGATCTCTCTAGGACATTCAGAAGCCAAGTTATAAGCCCACAAATGTGTAACTGGACTACTTCTTTAAATTGACACCAGATCCGGTGACCTTTGGGACATGGTTTGACCCCCTTAGGAAAGAGCTATCATCATGAAACGTTCAGATCACTTACAACTCAATAGATTCTACCTTCCTGTAGCGTTTCATCCTGATTGGACCTTGTTTTCACACAAATGGACCCAGAATGATGTGAAATTGTGCTTCGTGCATCATAATTCTGGGTGCAATTTACAAACCATAAGTGCTAATGACTCCATTCCTTTTTGTGGTTGTAGGGGCTGTTGATTGGAGTACACTAAAACAAACCTGATCTCTCCAGGACATTCAGAAGCCAAGTTATAAGCCCACAAAGGTGTAACTGGACAACTTATTTAAAGTGACACCAGGCCCGGTGACCTTTGGGACATGGTTTTACCCCCTATAGGAATGTGCGATCATCTTGAAACGTTCAAATCACTTACAACTCAATAGATTCTACCTTCTTGTAGCGTTTCAGCCTGATTGGACCTTGTTTTCACACAAATGGACCCAGAATGATGTGAAATTGTGCTTCGTGCAACATAATTCTGGGTGCCATTTACAAACCATAAGTGCTAATGACTCCATTCCTTTTTGTGGTTGTAGGGGCTGTTGGTTGGAGTACATTAAAACAAACCTGATCTCTCTAGGACATTCAGAAGCCAAGTTATAAGCCCACAAAGGTGTAACTGGACTACTTCTTTAAATTGACACCAGATCCGGTGACCTTTGGGACATGGTTTGACCCCCTTAGGAAAGTGCTATCATCATGCAACGTTCAGATCACTTACAACTCAATAGATTCTACCTTCCTGTAACCATTCAGCCTGATTGGACCTTGTTTTCACACAAATGAACCCAGAATGATGTGAAATTGTGCTTCGTGCAGCATAATTCTGGGCCATTTAGAAACCATAAGTGCTAATGACTCCATTCCTTTTTGTGGTTGTAGGGGTTGTTGATTGGAGTACACTAAAACAAACCTGATCTCTCTAGGACATTCAGAAGCCAAGTTATAAGCCCACAAATGTGTAACTGAACTACTTCTTTAAATTGACACCAGATCCGGTGACCTTTGGGACATGGTTTGACCCCCTTAGGAAAGTGCTATCATCATGAAACATTCAGATCACTTACAACTCAATAGATTCTACCTTCCTGTAACGTTTCAGCCTGATTGGACCTTGTTTTCACACAAATGGACCCAGAATGATGTGAAATTGTGCTTCGTGCAACATAATTCTGGGTGCCATTTACAAACCATAAGTGCTAATGACTCCATTCATTTTTGTGGTTGTAGGGGCTGTTGATTGGAGTACACTAAAACAAACCTGATCTCTCTAGGACATTCAGAAGCCAAGTTATAAGCCCACAAATGTGTAACTGAACTACTTCTTTAAATTGACACCAGATCCGGTGACCTTTGGGACATGGTTTGACCCCCTTAGGAAAGTGCTATCATCATGAAACGTTCAGATCACTTACAACTCAATAGATTCTACCTTCCTGTAACGTTTCAGCCTGATTGGACTTTGTTTTCACACAAATGAACCCAGAATGATGTGAAATTGTGCTTTGTGCAACATAATTCTGGGTGCCATTTACAAACCATAAGTGCTAATGACTCCATTCCTTTTTGTGGTTGTAGGGGCTGTTGATTGGAGTACACTAAAACAAACCTAACCTCTCTAGGACATTCAGAAGCCAAGTTATAAGCCCACAAATGTGTAACTGGACTACTTCTTTAAATTGACACCAGATCCGGTGACCTTTGGGACATGGTTTGACCCCCTGTAGGAATGTGCGATCATCTTGAAACGTTCAGATCACTTACAACTCAATAGATTCTACCTTATTGTAGCGTTTCAGCCTGATTGGACCTTGTTTTCACACAAATGGACCCAGAATGATGTGAAATTGTGCTTCGTGCAACATAATTCTGGGTGCCATTTACAAACCTTAAGTGCTAATGACTCCATTCCTTTTTGTGGTTGTAGGGGCTGTTGATTGGAGTACACTAAAACAAACCTGATCTCTCTAGGACATTCAGAAGCCAAGTTATAAGCCCTCAAAGGTGTAACTGGACTACTTCTTTAAAGTGACTCCAGGCCTGGTGACCTTTGGGACATGGTTTGACCCCCTATAGGAATGTGCGATCATCATGAAACGTTCAGATCACTTACAACTCAATAGATTCTACCTTCTTGTAACGTTTCAGCCTGATTGGACCTTGTTTTCACACAAATGGACCCAGAATGATGTGAAATTGTGCTTCGTGCAACATAATACTGGGTGCCATTTAAAAACCATAAGTGCTAATGACTCCATTCCTTTTTGTGGTTGTAGGGGCTGTTGGTTGGAGTACACTAAAACAAACCTGATCTCTCTAGGACATTCAGAAGCCAAGTTATAAGCCCACAAATGTGTAACTGGACTACTTCTTTAAATTGACACCAGATCCGGTGACCTTTGGGACATGGTTTGACCCCCTTAGGAAAGTGCTCTCATCATGAAACGTTCAGATCACTTACAACTCAATAGATTCTACCTTCCTGTAACGTTTCAGCCTGATTGGACCTTGTTTTCACACAAATGAACCCAGAATGATGTGAAATTGTGCTTAGTGCAGCATAATTCTAGGTGCCATTTAAAAACCATAAGTTCTAATGACTCCATTGTTTTTTGTGGTTGTAGGGGCTGTTGATTGGGTACACTAAAACAAACCTAACCTCTCTAGGACATTCAGAAGCCAAGTTATAAGCCCACAAAGGTGTAACTGAACTACTTCTTTAAAGTGACACCAGGCCCGGTGACCTTTGGGACATGGTTTGACCCCCTATAGGAATGTGCTATCATCTTGAAACGTTCAGATCACTTACAACTCAATAGATTCTACCTTCATGTAACGTTTCAGCCTGATTGGACCTTGTTTTCACACAAATGAACCCAGAATGATGTGAAATTGTGCTTCGTGCAACATAATTCTGGGTGCCATTTAAAAACCTTAAGTGCTAATGACTCCATTCCTTTTTGTGGTTGTAGGGGCTGTTGATTGGAGTACACTAAAACAAACCTGATCTCTCTAGGACATTTAGAAGCCAAGTTATAAGCCCACAAATGTGTAACTGGACTGCTTCTTTAAAATGACACCAGGCCCGGTGACCTTTGGGAATTGGTTTGACCCCCTATAGGAATGTGCGATCATCTTGAAACGTTCAGATCACTTACAACTCAATAGATTCTACCTTCCTGTAACGTTTCAGCCTGATTGGACCTTGTTTTCACACAAATGAACCCAGAATGATGTGAAATTGTGCTTCGTGCAACATAATTCTGGGTGCCATTTACAAACCATAAGTGCTAATGACTCCATTCCTTTTTGTGGTTGTAGGGGCTGGTGGTTGGAGTACATTAAAACAAACCTGATCTCTCTAGGACATTCAGAAGCCAAGTTATAAGCCCACAAATGTGTAACTGGACTACTTCTTTAACTTGACACCAGATCCGGTGACCTTTGGGACATGGTTTGACCCCCTTAGGAAAGTGCTATCATCATGAAACGTTCAGATCACTTACAACTCAATAGATTCTACCTTCTTGTAACGTTTCAGCCTTATTGGACCTTGTTTTCACACAAATGAACCCAGAATGATGTGAAATTGTGCTTTGTGCAGCATAATTCTGGGTGCAATTTACAAACCATAAGTGCTAATGACTCCATTCCTTTTTGTGGTTGTAGGTGCTGTTGATTGGAGTACACTAAAACAAACCTAACCTCTATAGGACATTCAGAAGCCAAGTTATAAGCCCACAAAGGTGTAACTGGACTACTTCTTTAAGGTGACACCAGACCCGGTGACCTTTGGGACATGGTTTGACCGCCTATAGGAATGTGCGATCATCTTGAAACGTTCAGATCACTTACAACTCAATAGTTTCTACCTTCCTGTAACGTTTCAGCCTGATTGGACCTTGTTTTCACACAAATGAACCCAGAATGATATGAAATTGTGCTTCGTGCAACATAATTCTGGGTGTCATTTAAAAACCATAAGTGCTAATGACTCCATTCCTTTTTGGGTTGTAGGGGCTGTTGATTGGAGTATACTAAAACAAACCTGATCTCTCTAGGACATTCAGAAGCCAAGTTATAAGCCCACAAAGGTGTAACTGGACTACTTCTTTAAATTGACACCAGATCCGGTGACCTTTGAGACATGGTTTGACCCCCTTAGGAAAGTGCTATCATCATGAAACCTTCAGATCACTTACAACTCAATAGATTCTACCTTCCTGTAACATTTCAGCCTGATTGGACCTTGTTTTCACACAAATGAACCCAGAATGATGTGAAATTGTGCTTCGTGCAACATAATTCTGGGTGCCATTTAAAAACCATAAGTGCTAATGACTCCATTCCTTTTTGAGATTGTAGGGGCTGTTGATTGGAGTACACTAAAACAAACCTGATCTCTCTTGGACATTCAGAAGCCAAGTTATAAGCCCTCAAAGGTGTAAATGGACTACTTCTTTAAAGTGACACCAGGCCCGGTGACCTTTGGGACATGGTTTGACCCCCTATAGGAATGTGCGATCATCATGAAACGTTCAGATCACTTACAACTCAATAGATTCTACCTTCTTGTAACGTTTCAGCCTGATTGGACCTTGTTTTCACACAAATGAACCCAGAATGATGTGAAATTGTGCTTAGTGCAGCATAATTCTGGGTGCCATTTACAAACCATAAGTGCTAATGACTCCATTCCTTTTTGTGGTTGTAGGGGCTGTTGGTTGGAGTACATTAAAACAAACCGGATCTCTCTAGGACATTCAGAAGCCAAGTTATAAGCCCACAAATGTGTAACTGGACTACTTCTTTAAATTGACACCAGATCCGGTGACCTTTGGGACATGGTTTGACCCCCTTAGGAAAGTGATATCATCATGAAATGTTCAGATTGCTTACAACTCAATAGATTCTACCTTCCTGTAACGTTTCAGCCTGATTGGACCTTGTTTTCACACAAATGGACCCAGAATGATGTGAAATTGTGCTTCGTGCAACATAATTCTGGGTGCCATTTACAAACCATAAGTGCTAATGACTCCATTCCTTTTTGTGGTTGTAGGGACTGTTGATTGGAGAACACTAAAACAAACCTAACCTCTCTAGGACATTCAGAAGCCAAGTTATAAGCCCACAAAGGTGTAACTGGACTGCTTCTTTAAAGTGACACCAGGCCCGGTGACCTTTGGGACATGGTTTGACCCCCTATAGGAATGTGCGATCATCTTGAAACGTTCAGATCACTTACAACTCAATAGATTTTACCTTCCTGTAACGTTTCAGCCTGATTGGACCTTGTTTTCACACAAATGAACCCAGAATGATGTGAAAGTGTGCTTCATGCAACATAATTCTGGGTGCCATTTAAAAACCATAAGTGCCAATGCCTCCATTCCTTTTTGTGGTTGTAGGGGCTCATGATTGGAGTATACTAAAACAAACCTGATCTCTCTTGGACATTCAGAAGCCAAGTTATAAGCCCACAAAGGTGTAACTGGAATACTTCTTTAAATTGACACCAGATCCGGTGACCTTTGGGACATGGTTTGACCCCCTTAGGAAAGTGCTATCATCATGAAACGTTCAGATCACTTACAACTCAATAGATTCTACCTTCCTGTAACATTTCAGCCTGATTGGACCTTGTTTTCACACAAATGAACCCAGAATCATGTGAAATTGTGCTTCGTGCAACATAATTCTGGGTGCCATTTACAAACCATAAGTGCTAATGACTCCATTCCTTTTTGAGGTTGTAGGGGCTGTTGATTGGAGTACACTAAAATAAACCTGATCTCTCTAGGATATTCAGAAGCCAAGTTATAAGCCCTCAAAGGTGTAACTGGACTACCTCTTTAAAGTGACACCAGGCCCGGTGACCTTTGGGACATGGTTTGACCCCCTATAGGAATGTGCGATCATCATGAAACGTTCAGATCACTTACAACTCAATATATTCTATCTTCTTGTAACGTTTCAGCCTGATTGGACCTTGTTTTCACACACATGGACCCAGAATGATGTGAAATTGTGCTTCGTGCAACATAATTCTGGGTGCCATTTACAAACCATAAGTGCTAATGACTCCATTCCTTTTTGTGGTTGTAGGGGCTGTTGGTTGGAGTACATTAATACAAACCTGATCTCTCTAGGACATTCAGAAGCCAAGTTATAAGCCCACAAATGTGTAACTGGAATACTTCTTTAAATTGACACCAGATCCGGTGACCTCTGGGACATGGTTTGACCCCGTTAGGAAAGTGCTATCATCATGAAACGTTCAAATCACTTACAACTCGATAGATTCTACCTTCCTGTAACGTTTCAGCCTGATTGGACCTTGTTTTCACACAAATGAACCCAGAATGTTGTGAAATTGTGCTTAGTGCAGCATAATTCTGGGTGCCATTTAAAAACCATAAGTGCTAATGACTCCATTCCTTTTTGAGGTTGTAGGAGATGTTGATTGGAGTACACTAAAACAAACCTGATCTCTCTAGGACATTCAGAAGCCAAGTTATAAGCCCACAAATGTGTAACTGGACTACTTCTTTAAATTGACACCAGATCCGGTGACCTCTGGGACATGGTTTGACCCCCTTAGGAAAGTCCTGTCATCATGAAACGTTCAAATCACTTACAACTCAATAGATTCTACCTTCCTGTAACGTTTCAGCCTGATTGGACCTTGTTTTCACACAAATGAACCCAGAATGATGTGAAATTGTGCTTCGTGCAACATAATTCTGGGTGCCATTTACAAACCATAAGTGCTAATGACTCCATTCCTTTTTGTGGTTGTAGGGGCTGTTGATTGGAGTACTTTAAAACAAACCTAACCTCTCTAGGACATTCAGAAGCCTAGTTATAGGCCCACAAAGGTGTAACTGGACTACTTCTTTAAAGTGACACCAGGCCCGGTGACCTTTGGGACATGGTTTTACCCCCTATAGGAATGTGCGATCATCTTGAAACGTTCAGATCTCTTACAACTCAATAGATTCTACCTGCTTGTAGCGTTTCAGCCTGATTGGACCTTGTTTTCACACAAATGTTCCCAGAATGATGTGAAATTGTGCATCGTGCAACATAATTCTGGGTGCCATTTACAAACCATAAGTGCTAATGACTCCATTCCTTTTTGTGGTTGTAGGGGCTGTTAATTGGAGTACATTTAAACAAACCTGATCTCTCTAGGACATTCAGAAGCCAAGTTATAAGCCCACAAAGGTGTAACTGGACTACTTCTTTAAAGTGACACCAGGCCCGGTGACCTTTGGGACATGGTTTGACCCCCTTAGGAAAGTGCTATCATCATGAAACGTTCAGATCACTTACAACACAATAGATTCTACCTTCTTGTAGCGTTTCAGCCTGATTGGACCTTGTTTTCACACAAATGAACCCAGAATGATGTGAAATTGTGCTTCGTGCAACATAATTCTGGGTGCCATTTAAACACCATAAGTGCTAATGACTCCATTCCTTTTTGTGGTTGTAGGGGCTGTTGATTGGAGTATACTAAAACAAACCTGATCTCTCTAGGACATTCAGAAGCCAAATTATAAGCCCACAAAGGTGTAACTGGACTACTTCTTTAAATTGACACCAGATCCGGTGACCTTTGGGACATGGTTTGACCCCCTTAGGAAAGTGCTATCATCATGAAACGTTCAGATCACTTACAACTCAATAGATTCTACCTTCCTGTAACATTTCAGCCTGATTGGACCTTGTTTTCACACAAATGAACCCAGAATGATGTGAAATTGTGCTTCGTGCAACATAATTATGGGTGCCATTTACAAACCATAAGTGCTAATGACTACATTCCTTTTTGTGGTTGTAGAGGCTGTTGATTGGAGTACACTAAAACAAACCTAACCTCTCTAGGACATTCAGAAGCCAAGTTATAAGCCCACAAAGGTGTAACTGGACTACTTCTTTAAAGTGACACCAGGCCCGGTGACCTTTGGGACATGGTTTTACCCCCTATAGGAATGTGCGATCATCTTGAAACGTTCAGATTACTTACAACTCAATAGATTCTACCTTCTTGTAGCGTTTTAGCCTGATTGGACCTTGTTTTCACACAAATGTTCCCAGAATGATGTGAAATTGTGCTTCGTGCAACATAAGTCTGGGTGCCATTTACAAACCATAAGTGCAAGTGACTCCATTCCTTTTTGTGGTTGTAGGGGCTGTTGATTGGAGTACATTTAAACAAACTTGATCTCTCTAGGACATTCAGAAGCCAAGTTATAAGCCCACAAAGGTGTAACTGGACTACTTCTTTAAAGTGACACCAGGCCCGGTGACCTTTGGGACATGGTTTGACCCCCTTAGGAAAGTGCTATCATCATGAAACGTTCAGATCACTTACAACTCAATAGATTCTACCTTCTTGTAGCGTTTGAGCCTGATTGGACCTTGTTTTCACACAAATGAACCCAGAATGATGTGAAATTGTGCTTCGTGCAACATAATTCTGGGTGCCATTTAAACACCATAAGTGCTAATGACTCCATTCCTTTTTGTGGTTGTAGGGGCTGTTGATTGGAGTATACTAAAACAAACCTGATCTCTCTTGGACATTCAGAAGCCAAGTTATAAGCCCACAAAGGTGTAACTGGACTACTTCTTTAAATTGACACCAGATCCGGTGACCTTTGGGACATGGTTTGACCCCCTTAGGAAAGTGCTTTCATCATGAAACGTTCAGATCACTTACAACTCTATAGATTCTACCTTCCTGTAACATTTCAGCCTGATTGGACCTTGTTTTCACACAAATGGACCCAGAATGATGTGAAATTGTGCTTCGTGCAACATAATTCTGGGTGCCATTTACAAACCTTAAAGAGCGGGTCAATTGAGCCTCGGAGTCCTTCTCCACCCACGTATCAATTTTAAAAAATGCAACATTAGTAGGCGTTGCCTGGAGGACCGAGAGGGCGGAGCCACGGCAGTGACGAAGACGATGGCTAACTAGACGAAGCTAGCTCCCTTTACTCTGAGCAGTTGATAGAAGTGGAGGACGTTTCTCCCCCTCCTTACAGACACCCGAGAAGAAAGGGACCAAGTCTATTTGGAGGAGACAAGCGGACCTGAGTCTTATTGTTTTGAGCTTGTGAGTTGCCTGAAACTCCCAGAACCGACCCAACAGAATCACCTCTGAAAGGTAAGTAGCCGTTAGCCATAGCATTGGATTAGCTGCAGGGTTTGTCTCCACGGCCCCAAAAAGCTAGTATTCAGCATGTTTTAGAGGTTTATCTGCTTCAGCACACCTGGTTTTAATCAGCAACAAATAGCTGAGCTGCTTAACAGCTAATCTAACCTGTTAAAGCAGGAAAATCCACTGAAACATGCTGGATAGCTCTCCGGTAGCCCTGGGCTCAAGGTACAGTCTGCTGCATATAAAGTTATGAAAATACCCCATGAGAAAATTATTCTGTAATGTGTTCAGCCCACTAAAACTGCCCTGATTTCTTTATTTATTTACTAATAACAGCTGCTCTCTCGGTTCTAGGTCCTCTGGTGTCTGCAGCTGGTCTCTGGTGTCTGCAGCTGGTCTCCTCTGCTGGTGTCCTCAGGATCAGGAACTTCCAGAAGAATGTGCCTTTCAATGACTCTTTCCCCCTTATTTGTTATATTAATTAAATAAATCTCAATTTATATTTTTCCTGTTTTTGTTCATGTCCATAAATACTTAAACATGCTTGAAATTAGAACGAGCTTTTAACAGTGAGGTGCTAGTTTAATTAATCACAATAGCTAGTTAAACATGCAACAAAAATGTGATATTCAATGTAATTTATAAATATCCATTAAAATATCAAAACTGGAATCTAAATGAGATATTTGGCAGCACAAAAAACTTGTCAAACACAATATTTATTATAATAATTGTAGGCAGACAGGAGACAGAGCTGATGGAGGTTCTCAGTCATCGAAGGAAGGCTGAAGGCTTTCCAGGAACAGGAGATGTGGTGTTGTCTCTTCTCTCTCTATTCTGCCAGATGAGCTGATAGGTTACAGGTGTGTGAGGACATCCTCATGCTGTCACAACCAGATGACAGGAGTTATCAGGTGATCAGCCAGGCTAATGAGATGCAGAAAGAAAACAAATTCAGGACAGTGTACAATATGTGGTGTTGCTCACCTTATGTGCTCTTATAGAGTATTAACATGTGCCTGCCTCATGGTGTAGTCCATATTTTGCTGAATGTCCTGCAATAATGCAGGTTATTAGTTAATTTACTTTTGATAGCAAAAACAAAATATTTAATGTAAAAGTTATTTTCCTGGAGAATCAGCTTACACGTCACCACCAAGTGTCACGGGGGCAGAATCAGTAGCCTCTGTCATGATGTAATCACATACTTATTTAATTGTTAATATCTTAAAAATTCTGAAATGTTTTAATTTTTTTTTTTTACCTTGAACAGTTCACTGAGCTTGCACTGTCACTGAGGTGGAAGCTGGAATCAACAGCAGACACCTCACACCTTGGTCTTTTCAGGGGGTCTGGACGCTCTGGGACCTTCTGGAAGATGAATTTTCATCATGGTCCCCGTGGGTCACCAGACACACTGCGGCTGTGAACTCCATTCTGGCTGGCTATGTAAAAACAAAGAAGCAGCACATTTATAAATGTTTAAAAGAGCATAAAATCACGTGTAAAAATAATCTGTAAAACAAATTAAAACTAGAAGGTGATAATAAAATGTTTGCATAGAAGATTATTAAAAATAATTCACCTTTGCTACAGGGAAGGTTTCACATCAGCCTGGACAAGTACATTCATGCAGCTAAATCAGTCTGACAGCCAGTGTCTTGGGCAGATTTAGCCTGAAAAAAAAAATAGAAGCACATTGTTGTTGGAGTTTATAGTCAGATAATATACAAAAGAATCTCCTATATAGGCGCTTTATAACATTCCTAGTGTGTGATCGTTGTTATAACGTAAAAGTCAGTCACATATGATGTGGAGAGCCTGAAATGCGACCTCCTGAACAGAATTCCTCACAGAACCGGGTCACAAGCTGGATTTCACGCTGTAATGCTGTCAACAAGTGCTGCGTCAGTTAGAGTCACTGTTGCAGAATTGCCGACTGACTAGCTAAAGGAAGTGAACCACGTCTCTCAGACTTTGCATTTAGGTAGGGAATTGTCTTTAGAAGATGTTAAAACGTTTATTTAGCTGACTCACCTCAGACTGGAGCCCGCCGTGGTGGGGGAGCAGAGTCGGTGGGCTGCATCTAAATCGCGGAAGAGCCACGGTGGGCAGCCTCCCTCTTCAAACGGAGACGTGCAGAATCGCGGGTAAAATGCCCACAGAGTCACCGCAACCATACTACACTACACCTACTCACCAATACTAAGACGATATGGAACACTAAACCCGAAATACTTTCCCAATTACACTAACAGCCAAACACTAACTAAACTATAATATACAACAGCCAAGCTAACACTAAATAAGTATTTATAACACTAAAAGATATGCTAAAGACTAGGATATGCTAATGCTATATGCTAATGCTGAACTACCGCTGACCTCCTACACTCGCTTGCAAATCCAACTCCCACTCGCCACAGGGCGTGGCCGAGACGCTCGTTGCTTTTATAACTTTGGCACGGACCTGCTACGTAGTACTCTACTGGTTTACGTAGTACTTTACTTTTTAGCCATTGGCTAAAATTTATTCAAAATGACTCAAATTCTATGTTTTCAGCTGAAGGTGGCGCATTACTGTGGTTTTTAGACAGAATTTTTAATTTTTAAAGAAAATGCACCAAAATGCTAAAATAAAGAATGCACACATTTAAAACACTATTAGACACTCATTTATACAGTTCATCAGCAAAAAAAAGTTAATTTAGACGTTACTTGCTCTTTAAGTGCTAATGACTCCATTCCTTTTTGTGGTTGTAGGGGCTGTTGATTGGAGTACACTAAAACAAACCTAACCTCTCTAGGACATTCAGAAACCAAGTTATAAGCCCACAAAGGTGTAACTGGACTACTTCTTTAAAGTGACACCAGGCCCGGTGACCTTTGGGACATGGTTTGACCCCCTTAGGAAAGTGCTATCATCATGAAACGTTCAGATCACTTACAACTCAATAGATTCTTTCAGCCTGATTGAACCTTGTTTTCACACAAATGAACCCAGAATGATGTGAAATTGTGCTTCGTGCAACATAATTCTGGGTGCCATTTACAAACCATGAGTGCTAATGACTCCATTCCTTTTTGTGGTTGTAGGGGCTGTTGATTGGAGAACACTAAAACAAACCTAACCTCTCTAGGACATTCAGAAGCCAAGTTATAAGCCCACAAAGGTGTAACTGGACTGCTTCTTTAAAGTGACACCAGGCCCGGTGACCTTTGGGACATGGTTTGACCCCCTTAGGAAAGTGCTATATTCATGAAACGTTCAGATAACTTACAACTCAATAGATTCTACCTTCCTGTTACATTTCAGCCTGATTGGACCTTGTTTTCACACAAATGAACCCAGAATGATGTGAAATTGTGCGTCGTGCAACATAATTCTGGGTGCCATATAAAAACCATAAGTGCTAATGACTCCATTCCTTTTTGTGGTTGTAGGGGCTGTTGATTGGAGTATACTAAAACAAACCTGATCTCTCTAGGACATTCAGAAGCCAAGTTATAAGCCCACAAAGGTGTAAGTGGACTACTTCTTTAAATTGACACCAGATCCGGTGACCTTTGGGACATGGTTTGACCCCCTTAGGAAAGTGCTATCATCATGAAACGTTCAGATCACTTACAACTCAATAGATTCTACCTTGTTGTAGCGTTTCAGCCTGATTGGACCTTGTTTTCACACAAATTGACCCAGAATGATGTGAAATTGTGCTTCGTGCAACATAATTCTGGGTGCCATTTACAAACCTTAAGTGCTAATGACTCCATTCACTTTTGTGGTTGTAGGGGCTGTTGATTGGAGTACATTTAAACAAACCTAACCTCTCTAGGACATTCAGAAGCCAAGTTATAAGCCCACAAAGGTGTAACTGGACTGCTTCTTTAAAGTGACACCAGGCCCGGTGAAATTTGGGACATGGCTTGACCCCCTATAGGAATGTGGGATCATCTTGAAACGTTCAGATCACTTACAACTCAATAGATTCTACCTTCCTGTAACATTTCAGCCTGATTGGACCTTGTTTTCACACAAATGAACCCAGAATGATGTGAAATTGTGCTTCGTGCAACATAATTCTGGGTGCCATTTACAAACCATAAGTGCTAATGACTCCATTCCTTTTTGTGGTTGTAGGGGCTGTTGATTGGAGTACATTAAAAAAAACCTGATCTCTCTAGGACATTCAGAAGCCACGTTATGAGCCCACAAATGTGTAACTGGACTACTTCTTTAAATTGACACCAGATCCGGTGACCTTTGGGACATGGTTTGACCCCCTTAGGAAAGTGCTATCATGATGAAACGTTCAGATCACTTACAACTCAATAGATTCTACCTTCCTGTAACATTTCAGCCTGATTGGACCTTGTTTTCACACAAATGAACCCAGAATGATGTGAAATTGTGCTTCTTGCAACATAATTCTGGGTGCCATTTACAAACCATAAGTGCTAATGACTCCATTCCTTTTTGTGGTTGTAGGGGCTGTTGATTGGAGTATACTAAAACAAACCTGATCTCTCTAGGACATTCAGAAGCCAAGTTATAAGCCCACAAAGGTGTAACTGGACTACTTTAAATTGACACCAGATCCGGTGACCTTTGGGACATGGTTTGACCCCCTTAGGAAAGTGCTATCATCATGAAACGTTCAGATAACTTACAACTCAATAGATTCTACCTTCTTGTAGCGTTTCAGCCTGATTGGACCTTGTTTTCACACAAATGGACCCAGAATGATGTGAAATTGTGCTTCGTGCAACATAATTCTGGGTGCCATTTACAAACCTTAAGTGCTAATGACTCCATTCCTTTTTGTGGTTGTAGGGGCTGTTGATTGGAGTACACTCAAACAAACCTAACCTCTCTAGGACATTCAGAAGCCAAGTTATAAGCCCACAAAGGTGTAACTGGACTGCTTCTTTAAAGTGACACCAGGCCCGGTGACCTTTGGAACATGGTTTGAACCCCTATAGGAAAGTGCGATCATCTTGAAACATTCAGATCACTTACAACTCAATAGATTCTACCTTCCTGTAACGTTTCAGCCTGATTGGACCTTGTTTTCACACAAATGAACCCAGAATGATGTGAAATTGTGCTTCGTGCAACATAATTCTGGGTGCCATTTAAAAACCATAAGTGCCAATGACTCCATTCCTTTTTGTGGTTGTAAGGGCTGTTGATTGGAGTACACTAAAACAAACCTAACCTCTCTAGGACATTCAGAAACCAAGTTATAAGCCCACAAAGGTGTAACTGGACTACTTCTTTAAAGTGACACCAGGCCCGGTGACCTTTGGGACATGGTTTGACCCCCTTAGGAAAGTGCTATCATCATGAAACGTTCAGATCACTTACAACTCAATAGATTCTTTCAGCCTGATTGGACCTTGTTTTCACACAAATGAACCCAGAATGATGTGAAATTGTGCTTCGTGCAACATAATTCTGGGTGCCATTTACAAACCATGAGTGCTAATGACTCCATTCCTTTTTGTGGTTGTAGGGGCTGTTGATTGGAGAACACTAAAACAAACCTAACCTCTCTAGGACATTCAGAAGCCAAGTTATAAGCCCACAAAGGTGTAACTGGACTACTTCTTTAAAGTGACACCAGGCCCGGTGACCTTTGGGACATGGTTTCACCCCCTTAGGAAAGTGCTATCATCATGAAACGTTCAGATCACTTACAACTCAATAGATTCTACCTTCCTGTTACATTTCAGCCTGATTGGACCTTGTTTTCACACAAATGAACCCAGAATGATGTGAAATTGTGCTTCGTGCTACATAATTCTGGGTGCCATTTAAAAACCATAAGTGCTAATGACTCCATTCCTTTTTGTGGTTGTAGGGGCTGTTGATTGGAGTATACTAAAACAAACCTGATCTCTCTAGGACATTCAGAAGCCAAGTTATAAGCCCACAAAGGTGTAAGTGGACTACTTCTTTAAATTGACACCAGATCCGGTGACCTTTGGGACATGGTTTGACCCCCTTAGGAAAGTGCTATCATCATGAAACGTTCAGATCACTTACAACTCAATAGATTCTACCTTGTTGTAGCGTTTCAGCCTGATTGGACCTTGTTTTCACACAAATGGACCCAGAATGATGTGAAATTGTGCTTCGTGCAACATAATTCTGGGTGCCATTTACAAACCTTAAGTGCTAATGACTCCATTCACGTTTGTGGTTGTAGGGGCTGTTGATTGGAGTACATTAAAACAAACCTAACCTCTCTAGGACATTCAGAAGCCAAGTTATAAGCCCACAAAGGTGTAACTGGACTGCTTCTTTAAAGTGACACCAGGCTCGGTGAAATTTGGGACATGGCTTGACCCCCTAGAGGAATGTGGGATCATCTTGAAACGTTCAGATCACTTACAACTCAATAGATTCTACCTTCCTGTAACATTTCAGCCTGATTGGACCTTGTTTTCACACAAATGAACCCAGAATGATGTGAAATTGTGCTTCGTGCAACATAATTCTGGGTGCCATTTAAAAACCATAAGTGCTAATGACTCCATTCCTTTTTGTGGTTGTAGGGGCTGTTGATTGGAGTACATTAAAAAAAACTGATCTCTCTAGGACATTCAGAAGCCACGTTATAAGCCCACAAATGTGTAACTGGACTACTTCTTTAAATTGACACCAGATCCGGTGACCTTTGGGACATGGTTTGACCCCCTTAGGAAAGTGCTATCATCATGAAACGTTCAGATCACTTACAACTCAATAGATTCTACCATGTTGTAGCGTTTCAGCCTGATTGGACCTTGTTTTCACACAAATGGACCCAGAATGATGTGAAATTGTGCTTCGTGCAACATAATTCTGGGTGCCATTTACAAACCTTAAGTGCTAACGACTCCATTCACTTTTGTGGTTGTAGGGGCTGTTGATTGGAGTACATTAAAACAAACCTAACCTCTCTAGGACATTCAGAAGCCAAGTTATAAGCCCACAAAGGTGTAACTGGACTGCTTCTTTAAAGTGACACCAGGCCCGGTGAAATTTGGGACATGGCTTGACCCCCTATAGGAATGTGGGATCATCTTGAAACGTTCAGATCACTTACAACTCAATAGATTCTACCTTCCTGTAACATTTCAGCCTGATTGGACCTTGTTTTCACACAAATGAACCCAGAATGATGTGAAATTGTGCTTCGTGCAACATAATTCTGGGTGCCATTTACAAACCATAAGTGCTAATGACTCCATTCCTTTTTGTGGTTGTAGGGGCTGTTGATTGGAGTATACTAAAACAAACCTGATCTCTCTAGGACATTCAGAAGCCAAGTTATAAGCCCACAAAGGTGTAACTGGACTACTTTAAATTGACACCAGATCCGGTGACCTTTGGGACATGGTTTGACCCCCTTAGGAAAGTGCTATCATCATGAAACGTTCAGATCACTTACAACTCAATAGATTCTACCTTCTTGTAGCGTTTCAGCCTGATTGGACCTTGTTTTCACACAAATGGACCCAGAATGATGTGAAATTGTGCTTCGTGCAACATAATTCTGGGTGCCATTTACAAACCTTAAGTGCTAATGACTCCATTCCTTTTTGTGGTTGTAGGGGCTGTTGATTGGAGTACACTCAAACAAACCTAACCTCTCTAGGACATTCAGAAGCCAAGTTATAAGCCCACAAAGGTGTAACTGGACTGCTTCTTTAAAGTGACACCAGGCCCGGTGACCTTTGGGACATGGTTTGACCCCCTATAGGAATGTGCGATCATCTTGAAACGTTCAGATCACTTACAACTCAATAGATTCTACCTTCCTGTAACGTTTCAGCCTGATTGGACCTTGTTTTCACACAAATGAACCCAGAATGATGTGAAATTGTGCTTCGTGCAGCATAATTCTGGGTTCCATTTAAAAACCATAAGTGCCAATGACTCCATTCCTTTTTGTGGATGTAAGGGCTGTTGATTGGAGTATACTAAAACAAACCTGATCTCTCTAGGACATTCAGAAGCCAAGTTATAAGTCCATAAAGGTGGAACTGGACTACTTCTTTAAATTGACACCAGATCCGGTGACCTTTGGGACATGGTTTGACCCCCTTAGGAAAGTGCTATCATCATGAAACGTTCAGATCACTTACAACTCAATAGATTCTACCTTCCTGTAACATTTCAGCCTGATTGGACCTTGTTTTCACACAAATGAACCCAGAATGATGTGAAATTGTGCTTCGTGCAACATAATTCTGGGTGCCATTTAAAAACCATAAGTGCTAATGACTTTATTCCTTTTTGAGGTTGTAGGGGCTGTTGATTGGAGTACACTAAAACAAACCTGATCTCTCTAGGATATTCAGAAGCCAAGTTATAAGCCCACAAATGTGTAACTGGACTACTTCTTTAAATTGACACCAGATCCGGTGACCTTTGGGACATGGTTTGACCCCCTTAGGAAAGAGCTATCATCATGAAACGTTCAGATCACTTACAACTCAATAGATTCTACCTTCCTGTAGCGTTTCATCCTGATTGGACCTTGTTTTCACACAAATGGACCCAGAATGATGTGAAATTGTGCTTCGTGCAGCATAATTCTGGGTGCCATTTACAAACCATAAGTGCTAATGACTCCATTCCTTTTTGTGGTTGTAGGGGCTGTTGATTGGAGTACATTAAAACAAACCTGATCTCTCTAGGACATTCAGAAGCCAAGTTATAAGCCCACAAATGTGTAACTGGACTACTTCTTTAAAGTGACACCAGATCTGGTGACCTTTGGGACATGGTTTGACCCCCTTAGGAAAGTGCTATCATCATGAAATGTTCAGATCACTTGCAACTCAATAGATTCTACCTTCCTGTAACGTTTCAGCCTGATTGGACCTTGTTTTCACACAAATGAACCCAGAATGA